>NC_048893.1:149111647-149149555 GCF_011077185.1 Oxyura jamaicensis | reverse complement strand
CTTTCTTTCTTTCTTTCTTTCTTTCTTTCTTTCTTTCTTTCTTTCTTCCTCTCCTTTTTTTTTTTTTTAACTAGGAAATATATAAGATTGAAAGGTTTAAAGCACTCTCGTCATCTGTTTTCGTCTGTTTGTTTTCATTCTTTTCGTAGGCGCAACTAGCAGTAAGGAAACTCATGATATTCTATATGCCAGGCAAAAAATAATAGTCACAGCAAAGGCATTTGGCCTCCAAGCAATAGACCTTGTTTACATCGATTTCCGAGATGAAGACGGACTCCGCAGGCAGTCAAGAGAAGGTGCCTCGATGGGTTTCACTGGTATGGGCTTCTGCTGATGTTGCAAAATAATGCTTATATTCTTCAATTTAAGCAGATTGCTACACTTACTGCTACTTTGACAAATAACTTACTATTTTTTTATTTCAGGCCAGTTATTGAAAAACTAAATAACATCAAGCTCACCTACATTTATTGGCAGCTTTAACATTGTGCCTAGAAATTTTGCCTGACAGGCTGCTTTTAAAAGCTACATCCCTTGAAGCGTGTGGCTGTGTTTTCAAGAGAAGTTGGGGCAGGGCATGTGCAGGATATGATTTCTCCCATCACTGAGCATGGGAGATGTGATACTGTACTTTGCAACAGCCACTCTTCAGTCACTTTTTAAAATATTTGGATCTCTTTTGCATATTTTTTAAACAGCAGTTGCTAAAAAGTACTTTTTAGGTGAAGGAGTTGTTAAGCAAACCTTGCACACTAATTGCTATGGGAAAGTTATTTTCTTATTATTTTCTTTGATTTGTTTTTCATCTCCTGGCTCCCCTCCCAGTAAGTGCTGGTGACACCTACGGGTATTGGCAGACAGCAAGACCAGCAGGCTCCTTGCAACAGAGCCCTGTAATGCGGACTGTTACCCTGTGATTGGTGTACCAGATCACTCGGACACCCTGGTGGGATAGTGCAGCCACCAAAGATTGTGTTTTTGCAATAGGAATCAGCCATTTGACACATGCATTATAGAATTCTGGGATGCAGCACTGACGTTTTACATTATTTGTCTCTGACCGTCGTTCGGGATGTATGTACAGTAATCGTATAGCCGCTCAGGCTTTTGTTAGCAAAGGAATAGGCCCTGATGATGTGGTCTAGCAAACTGTATTTTTACAACTAAAGGCATATGATATCTTAAAGCAGTAAAGTAATCAAATACAGCAAGTGTTCTTTTAAGTGATCTGGACCTGGCAGTAAAAGAATAGCCATCGATTCTCTTCAGCACAAACTCTGCCTTTCCGTCTGCTGAGCTTCAGCAGTTGCAAAAGCAGATCTCATTTCAGAGGCAGAACTGGGAGCTCCTCACAGCTACAGAACATTATCTCTGTCCGTGTGGACTTCCACCCTTGATTCGTCCGCTATTGAAGTGGGGGAAATAATGGAGCTCCTGAATGGTAGCACCTGCTGATGGCTACGTAATTGAGACCAATATTTTCTAGGTTAAGGAAGGGCTTGATTTTTGAAAAATTTAAGCATCTGAACCTCCTGTTGACAGAAGATGGAGTTGCAGATGCCCAGCACCTTTGACAGCACTATTTTTGAATGCTTAATGTGCATTTAAATACTTTGCTCACGCTGCCAGTTTGGAAAATTCAGAAATGCAAAGCATAAACAGCTTCGATGGTGTTTCAGACTCCACTGTCTTTCTGTAGGAAGTTGTTTCACGTCAGGATAGGGCCGAGGTAGGAGACAAATAAAAAGGTCACGTGTAGCAATTTAGGGCATCAAGTCCATTTCTAACTTGACCGTAAAGGTGTCTTGCCCTTCTGTACATCTGTACGGGAAGTCAAAATGTGTAAAAGCTACTGACTGCATTAACACAAACTCACAGCTCTTTGCCTTCTGCCTCCCTGCAACCGTAATCAACACATCTCAGAAATGCAGCAAGCAGCCTGACAAACGCTCCAGACATAATTAGAGATGGGTCAGCATCGAGTTTTCTGATTTGGTGGCCAAAAAAAAAAAAAAAAATACAAAAAAAAATCTGTTCAAGTCAAAACAAAACAGAGTTTTTCATATTAGTCTATCCAAAGAATTCAAAATGTTTCACTTGTTCTTTTCTTTTTTTTTTCTTTCAGTTTACTTAATCTTTCCTTTTTTCTTGGTTTAGCTAAAATAAAATGCCATTTCAAAACTAAAAGGAAAAACATTTAGTTCCAAAACTATATAAATGAAACATTTTAATATTTACAATTTAATATTCATCATGGAAATTTATGAATGGGAGTTAGTTTAATCCATGTCCTTCTATAAAATAGATCCTATTTGTCACCGACATTTGTCTGATAATGTGATATTAAAATCCTGAAATTTTGCCTTAATAACAAGTTGTAAACACATTATTCTTGTTATTTTAAAATATTTAAGATCACACCTTGTTACTTTTTGATGTTTAATCAAAATTACTGAAATCAACAGGACTAAAATGAGCTAATGCTGGCCAATTGCCCTGTTAGCTGGCAAAACGCACACTTACATGCAAAGGGACAAATCCACCACCCTCAAAAGTAAAAATAGACTCCACAGTATTCAGCAAAGTTATATGTCCTTAGATATTCTTGTATTTGGACTTAGACCAATAAAATCATCTTTAAGGTAATCAAGTCTGTTTGCTGATGTTGAAACAAGCTAAATAATGAAACCATCTATTTGGTTACTCTGTCAGTGTTGAGTTTTCTTTTCCAGCTATCTTTCAAACAGTCTTTTTCTTTTTCTTTTTTTTTTTTTTTCTCTGAGTGTGTTTGCATAGAATTGAATGTTTTCAAATGTCATTTAGCCAAAGTAATTCATCTTCTGTATGTATATTAACATACACGTACACTCGCACACTCACGCATAACTGGCAAGGCGTTTTGTAATGCCTGAAACTGTGGACTTAAAAGTCGGTGTGCAGCCTGTGCAAATGGTCGTCAGATTCAGGAAGATTTATGTAAAAAATTTAGGAAACCTTGCGATAAGCTTCAACAGCTGACTTTGTCATTATAGAAAGTCCTGTGCTACATGCTGAGAAGCCAGATATAAATACGAAACAGCATAGGTTTCCTCTCTTTTTGCAGTCTTTTGTAGAAGACTAAAACGACACCGTCATACAGTTACCTAAAAGACTTGACAGGTATTGACTTAAAGCACGATATATCAAGTGGTACTGTAAAAAGGATTTCATGGTCATAAATTTTAATGTCTTCCAATTTTGCACTCTCTCAGTAACTTGTCAATAACAACAATTCCGCTTAAAATATTTGCTTCATTCCTGCATGGCATTACGTCTATTATACAGTTATTTGGATACATAATCTGTGACAAAAATCAACTGAGTGCCATAAATCAAAGGTTCGATTTTATGCTCTGCAAATTGTTCGGTAATGTTTAACGATACAAAGTGCAGTTTCCAGCTACAGATACTCGTATCAAAAGAAAATCTTTTTACAGAAATGTTTTACACTTTTAAAAAAAGTATATTCATATTTTTACTTTTGTCATAATTAGAGATTAAATAAAATTTTAAAAATATTCTTTATTTTTCCCAGAAGGTTAGGCTTTACAGGGTTGTGCAGGAATTATTTGTGCACACTTCAATTTTAGAATTAGTTTAGAATAGGTCATATTAAAACTTAGGAGTATCGTCAACTTATTAATGGTGACATTTAATAAAATTGACTAAAATACCTTTGATTGGAATTAACGTAAAACATATTATTTAAGGGAATTTGTCTGAATGTAGTTCCTTTCAAAAGCTACAGATCTTACAGAGTTTTAAATGTTTTGCTATTTTAAAACTATTTTTAAATAGTTTCCGCGCTGAAATTTCAGACGGAATTTCTGGGTGTCCTGAAGATCATCAGCTAACAATTGCTTAATGGGAACTAAAACAAAATGGAACTATCTGTGGCTTTTTTTTAAAGAAATGCAGCAGCATTAAACGTTACTATTTGTTTACCAAAAACAAGCGGATCGTGCTCCTGCGCTCACAAACTCTGTTGTAATGCACATTTATCTCCAAGAGCTGGTGCAGTCCGATAAAAGAAATCCCGGTGACCGATTTTTTTTTCCCCCAGTCGCTCTGTCGTTTAAAATAGGCGCAGATGTGTGGCGAGGCGTGAGACCTATTACACGTAGCAGTGTGCCTGTTTCTAGCTTACTCCCAGCAAGTACATCCCAAACCGTCCTGTACCATGCAGGAAGCCTTGCCGGGCTCTGCTGCACCCCATAGACACTTGTGGGCACCCTGGGTCACCCCACGAGTGCCCATCACCCACTGCATGCCCATGCAAGGTCCCCTGGGTCCCCTGGGGTCCCTGAGCACCAGGCAAGGGCCGGCGGAGGAGCAGGGGCAGCTGCCAGCCCCTTGCCCATGCCTGTGGTGCCCGGGCTCCGTGGGACTGCTGCGGCCAGTGATGTGGGGCTGGGAGGCACGAGAGGTTCACGGGATCAGGCTCGCCGCTGGGACTAGTTCTGCTGTGTGGCATAGAGGGGATTAATTCGTGTGGCGGCGAGGTTTTGAGGAGCTGGGAGTTACGGCAGCCTCACTTTATTAAAACACTCTTACGGCACGGCGCGGGTAATTGTGCAGCGATCACGCCGTCTGTGAAATTCCCTTAGCAATGGACTAATAATGTCAAGTGCCACACTTTTAAAACTGTCAAACAAATTAGATATGTATTTGTTTTAATGTAGCTAAGTACAATAACAGATTAGAACGGATTATGTGGCTGTCTATTCACATTTGAAAATCTCTAGTAAAAAAGGCAACACCTATTTTTATTTTCCTAATGTGTGTTCATACAAGAAAGGATTAAAAAAAAAGAAAAGTGCTTCGTAACACTTCAGGGTACCTCTGGCAGTTGTTTAATATATCGGTGACTAAACAAATATCCCAACCTACTTGCACCTGCAAAGTGCTGCAACAACAAAAATGTCAGCGATGTTGGGTATCTGATGATGCTAAGCCAATGCTAAGAACGATCCTGATGCAACTGGTAACTTTTAAGTTCTGCAAATCTCATTTTCCAAAGAGATTTTAACGCAACTTATTTACAATTGGCTGGAGGTGCTATTTATATAGCTAAAATTCAGAGGCGCGTTATACTCAAACATTACTGACTGCCCCAGACAAACAGTTCCACCTGAGACGACCGATGGAAGATGCACGGACTGAAATAGGGAGGCAGGAGAAAGAGTTCTGGGTTCCTTCAAACGGCAGTGAATGCAGGTATTGCTCAAGATATTTTTCTTCTTAAAAAATCTGGCAAAGAGCTATCTGCGTGCTGTCCAGTTAAATAATAAAAGAAAATGAGTGAAATAATTAGTTAAATAGCAGAAACTCTGTGAGGCATAGGAGAGCCTCAAGTGGTTGGAACATTTTGTTTGAACATCTGTTTGTCGATGCATGATTCTGGTGTTATTAATCTTCTTTGTAGGTAAGCAGGTGATTCACCCTAACCAAATTGCTGTTGTCCAGGAACAGTTCTCTCCCAGCCCTGAAAAAGTAAAGTGGGCGCAGGAACTGATTTCTGCTTTTGAAGAGCATCAGCGATTAGGAAAGGTAAATATTTTGTTGATATAATGTCGTGGAAACCAAATTTGAATAATATTCATAATTTAGAGAGATCGGTGATGGCTGTTTGCATTTATCTTACAAAGTATGCTGCATTCGAGTCATGTTCATGAAATCTGGATCCGAATCTAGACTATAGAGTGCGTATTTATTATAAATGTGGCACTTTCCAGCGTGTTTACAAATAGCCTGGCTGTCTTTTTCTCCCCGTTTTAACTCTAATTCTTTAAGTACAGAGCCTTTTCAGTACATGCATATATCTACAGCATCAGGGAGTTAAAACTACTTCTCAGTTGTGTCGCAGAATCATGGTCTGACAGTCAAAGGACAGTGCTTGCAACCAAGAGGCAGGTAGCCTGGCTGAAGACTCTGCTTGTGCAGACATCATTTATGGAAAGGGATAAACAGATGAGGAAGACGTGGTTTTCAGAAAATCTCTGCATTGGTAAAACTGCTTCACTTTTGGGGGGGGTTGATCCTGCAAACGTCCCCAGCAGCGAGTGGATTTACTTTTGAGCAGAACTGCTTGCAGATTGTGGGTTTTAATCATTAAAAATGGGAATGTTTTATGTGCGTTTGTACCAATTGCTGGACCTGAAATTTGGATGGAGTGGAAAGCAAATTAACACTAGAATATGATTGTTCCTAATTTAGTGCATCATTGAGTCTCACGTTTCCTGCTCTGTGGGTTTCTGCTATGTAAATATTGCGGTGGTGATGCACAATCTGTCTCCACTTTGTGCCAGTAATACTTAAATTAGGGGTCGCCTGAAGGAAGATTTTATGCTAGTTGCGGCATTGTCAGTTAATTATCTTAAAGGTTATTTGCTATAATCCAGTTTGCCTCTTTTTGAACGAAAAAAAGTTGCGGCGAAATATGTTTGTCTTAGTGACAGCCAAACTGTGGATAGCCAAAAAGCAAAGTCCCGATGTCAGAACAGGTAGTGCGGGCGAGCAGAAATGGTTTACACGTGCATGTCTGTGATTCGAGTGGGAAAAATTATCTTTGGTAACGAAGCTCATGCATAAAGCTGTGCATAGGTTCTCGCTTTCTCCGCTGTCGCTTAGAGGTCTTCTGCGCGTTTCTTTGCTTGCTGGTGGGTAGCAGTAAGCTGGAGCGTGCCCTGTCCCCCTTCCCCTGCTTCTCGGCTGCCCCAGATGTTGTGTGCTACAAATTCTAAAAATGGTCAAAGCAGAAATGATGCATTCAGCTCAGGATGAAAGTGTGGCAAGGTATTTGCTGTGGGTCTGCCCTTCCCTGTGCGAGCCCATCTGCGGTACCGAGGTGTTTCTAATACATCCATTACTATCGTATTTGGGTGCCATCCTGAGCAGTTATTTCAGGGTCACCGTTATTATGTTATATGCCTGTATCTCTTTGTTCTACTCCCTCAGTTTCGAAAGGTAGCTGTCTTCCTGTTGGTTATTTGGAAATAGAAAACCTATAACCAGTTTTGTACGTTATTCTGCTTTACAAAGCTTGAATCTGTTACAAAAGGCATCCTTATATAGGCACTGCTAGAGCAAGTGTGTAGGCAGGTAGATGCGGAATGAAAAAAGCCAAGTGACATACTCAGCCAAATATTGCTTATTTTTATTGCCTGTGAAATACTTTTAATTCAACTGTGAATTTAATGCCAGAGTCTCACCTAAGGAACACCCGCATCATTTGAATGAGTCCCAGTATCACTCAGTATTGAAGCCACAGATGTTTAAAATTTAAGCATTCTGTATTATTTTGATTTATTTTGAAGTTGTCATTTTATTAACACCGGTTTCTTGATTATATCACCCATTTTTTTATTTTTTATTTTTTAATAAGCGCTTTTTAAATAGGCTGTAAGCTTCTACAATCAGGCACAAGTACAGATTTGTGGGGGTTAGTGGCTTGGAGCATATTTTTAACCAAGCAAGTTAAATGCTTTGTATATTTTTGCATGTAGTCATCTATCAGGAAAAAACAACTGGCAGGCTACTCTGTGAACTTCAGGATATTGCATCGCTTCAGTATTGCTGCACTTTATAACAAAATGGGAAAAATAGTTTTCCTTGCAGTGTCCCCCACAAACTTCTTAGCCGGGTTTGCATTTTAGTATTATAAATGCGTCAGTAAGAAGAGCTTGGGCAGCCTGATTACTTAATATTTTTCCAAAGCAAACACATCTCACTGAGGGAGCCTCTGGCTCTGCGTCCTAGAGACATGCTAAAATGTAAGTAATAACTCTTCCCATGCCACCTCCTGACAAATACTCCACGCAGTGGTTTTAGTAATCCTCATGTCCTAATGAAACACCTCTTCTGTTTTCCTTTTCCTTTTATTTTATTAAAATGTTCGTGTCATTGAGACTGAAAATGTAGCTGCGGTTAATATGGTTGAGGCTTGCGTGCTTTTGCCATGTTATTAATCAAAGTTGAAAGCCTGGAAAAAATAAATGTGAGGGGTTTGTGTGGCCGTTTGCATGGTAGATATGTTACTGGTCTTCAGTCTCTGGGATCACAGTTTTTTGTTAATTAGTTTGAAAGTTTGTTGCCCTTGGTCAACAGTATTTTATATTAAAGTACAGTAATAAGCTTTTATAATCTGTTCCAGTTTGAGAGAGACAATTACCATAATATTTTTTCTTTGAGAGAAGGCAGAAGTGGGCTCCTTCATCCTGGAAGCTGAAATGCTTTGGCAGAGCAGCCCCCAAATATGAATACTGAAGTTAGTAAAAAATTGACTCGCAGATGAGCATGACAGAATTGGAGATGTTGTGACAGTGTCCAAACAGAAGGGAATTAGAGACTTTGCTGGCCAAAATTACTTGGGCTTACATTACAGAGACAGTCCTGTTTGGGGGGTTGTTTTGGTTTGGCTTCTAGGCTGTTTTGTTTGTATTTTTTTGATATATTTTGTAACTGAAAAATAACATATGTAGGAAGTGAATGGTACTGGTGTATTTTGGACAAATAAAAGACAAAAGTTGAGAAACTACATTTGGTGTTTCATAAAATTACTTATTAAATGTTCTCTTTTGTCTAGAACTTTGAGATCTAAAAATGAAAAGTGCTGAAAAGTATTATTTCTGTATCGTTTCAGTATTTTTCTGGTAGAATGGTGTTATTAGGGGATGTGATTTCCAAGATTAAAAACTTTACTGTAAATAAAGCAGGGGAAGCTGTTGGGAAAATGTAACTATAAAATAATTTCTGAAGTATTTGTGCTGCATTAAATGAGAAGTGAGTTTATAAATCCAGATTAACTGAGTCTAGGGAGGCAGAGTTAGTGGGAGAAGCTACTAGCTTTATTTCAAGAAAAAGATCTTGCTTCTATCAGTGACGGTTCTGCTCTTTACTGTGGACGTAAGCCCCGTGTTTACAGTACCAATACACCAGATACATGAATATACCTTCTCTAGCTGTTTGCATATGACAAGTAAGTGGGACTTTGGAAGTGCATTCTTGAGCCATTTGATTTGTAAATACATCAGGCACAGTATTATTATTGTAACTGCATCTTCCTGAATCATCCATTTTTAAAATAAGATTCAGACAGAAGGAAGAACACAAGTGTCAAGTAAAAGGTTGCTTACACATTTACATCATGTGCTGATTTATAAATGTTTTCAAAGCACCTGCACATCAGACCAGGGAATAGGGAGCTAAATGCTGCCACCAAAGTTGCCTGTCAGGTAAGGGTTATTTAGTTAAGGTCAGTAATTCACAAACCCAAGCCGTATTATGGGTTGAACATTTTAGATGCCAACGAGTAAAGCAGGAGAAATATCTGTACGCGCCGTATGCGAATGCACAGACTTCTTCTAAGAAAGCCTTTGGCATACGTTTCTTGTATTATGTTCTGTGCCATTGTATATCATGTGCTCGGCGGCTGAGGAATAATATATATGAACGCTAGCGATTTGACAGGCTGCGGAGCTTCTTTTACAGACCTTTCCGGGATTATGAAAAATCTTAGGAATGCATTTATTTACACAGCATCCACCCAACAAAGGAATGGAAATTTCCAGCAGTGGCTCCCTTATAATGCTCTTTGTCTGGGACAAGCTACCCCAAGCCACTGTATCTTGGAGACGATGCGCCCTCGCGCTTGGGCCGCATCCAGCTCCCACCAGGGCCTGGGGAGGTCTCTGCCTCCCCACAGCATCCCCCTTGTGCAGGGCCACTCACCCTGTGCCAGTGGGGTGGTCTGGGACCCCACTGACCCATGGGGACCAGCAGCACGTTGTGGTGTTGCACCTCAATACACAACACACTCGCTGTGTCCGGGGGCTCTGTGTGGATCCAGCCCTGCTCCCCTTGTCCAGGGAAGGCTGGAGGTGGAGCGGCTGGGATCCCGGCCAGGGAAATGCCAGTGGCACGGGGATGGATGCTCCTGGCTTCTGGGTTTGCTGTCGGCCGCATAAATCGGGCAGCATGGGGGGATTCGGTGATTTGTGTGACATTGCCACCTTTCCTAAGTGCAGACAGAAATCAATAAATAAATAGCGTTAGAGCCCGTATTAACGCTTGAAGTTTTGCTGTACAACGTTATTATTTGAAAAAGATGTTAGAAGTGTGCTTTGTGACACAGCTGAAGGCTTCTCTCTCAGAAGGACCCATCTGGGGGCAAGTTTTGAGCTCTTCCCGCAGAGCAGAAGGGGTCGTATTAGCTAATTGCTTGCGCTCTACCAGTTCCTACACTGGCACAATCAGTCCTGAGGGAGTTGTGCCAGGTGGGGTGAGCGGGAGACAGATTTTAACTGTGCGGGGCCTCAAAAGCTCCTAAGCAGGGCAGAAACTCATGCAAAACACTTTCTTGCCTTCGGTGGATCTTAAATCTGCTTTCCTCCACCCGTCAGAGACCTGTGCCCAGCACGGGGGGCAGGGGTGCCGCAATGCTCTCGGCCACGTCGCTTCCCTGCCGGTCGGGCACAGGAGGATGGTGGCTGTGTACCTCCATCCCTCTCCATCCAGGGGCAGGTCCCGTCCTCCAGGACTTGACCCTGCTGAGGGTCACAGTCCCAAAAGCTTGTCACAGTGCCAAAAGCTGCTGAACACTAAGCAGAGCACAGAGGCCACGACACACCCTCCCCGGCTGTGCTTATGAGGTAAAGCAAGCGCTCACAGGCCGTCCCTCAGTTTCCAAAGCAGGCCTGACACGGGGTGTCATGTTCAGACCAGATGGCACTTTCTGAGGCTTACTGAGGGAATTCAGAGGCCTGAACAGCCAAAATGTTGTTTCGGTTAATTTCAGCAGCAGCAGCCTCGCTGCCTCGCCACTCCTCTCTGTGCTGGCTGCCGCTCTCACGGGGCTGGAGCAGCCTCTGCAATAGCTCAGGCAATTGAAATAGAGAATTGCAGTGAGGGATGGCTGTTCAACCCTATTCAGAAAATGAACCTGAAATTAGAAAAAATACAGAACACAAAAATAATGGTGATTCTGTTCCTGTTGACAGAACGAGCTTCGCTGTTATTACTTTTCTTGCCTGCATTGTATTTTGTGGCCACCTTCCCCTTCAGTATCGAATGCCTTTTGTGTGTCCTGTAGGCACCTACCTCCAGATTAAATTTTCTAGGCTGTATTTAACAAATTGCTTCAATGAGTGTAAGCCTCAAGTTAATTTTAAATGACTTAATTAAGGGCATCTGAGGATACTGAAGTCTTAATATTAGTTACTTTTCATTTTTCTGTGTAATAACCATGATGCTCACTGACTGGATATGATGTGTGTCCAGCAAGCTGTTTTTGTGCTATAAAATAAAGATTTCCTTGGCAGCAGCATCTCCATCAGTGTGCTGTCTAGGCTTCTTGCATTCCCAATCCATTTCCGAGATGGAGGATGGAAATTAAGCACAAATATTCCTAGGACTCTCTTCTGTTTCTTTAATTTTATTCTTTCCTGCACTACAGGAGCACACAGGAAGGCAACAACCACAGTGAGAAGGCACCTAGAGAAAACGTAACCCTTGTGTCAGCCATTTGTTCAGGGATCTTAAACAGGCTGTTTGCTCAGTGCAATGTGGAGACCTTGAAGTAGTTTCTGTGGCTGGACAGAGCAGGATCCTCTGGCCCACCCTGGCCTAAATGGCTGTCCCCAGCAGTGCAGGAAGTTTGGGGAAAGCCATAAAATGGAAAAACAGCTTGCTTGGCTCACACAAGGGGAAACAGAGAGGGCAAGGCAGACCCTTGTCTGTGGGCTGGGAACGATAATGTCAGGCAGAGGAGATTACACGATTCAAGACTGAAGGACATTGTAGGTCCCTGTTCTTCATCTCTTCTGCCCCACTGTGGACTGGAGGGATCACAAAGTCCTGCCTACCTGTTGAGCTCTAGAGAGGACTTTTCTGTCAGAGTTCTTGTACTGCTGCTAGGGGTTTATTTGAGGTAAAAATTAATCTCTATTTCATCTTGCTGTTGCTCTTTTTTTTCTCGACCTTTTGTGTCCTTTCATCCTTTCCAAGAGGCAGAATGCTATCTCACACAAACAGGCTGCCGCCTGTGTCTGGCATTACAAAGCGATACATCCTCTGAACCAGATAACTGCTTCCACTCTGGTGGAAGTTTGCACAGGTGAGAAGAAACAAAAGGTGGTGATATTTAAAGTTTTCTTCACATCAACAAGATGGCTGCAGAAACTTGCTGGTGTACATACCTATGTTGCAGGATTCCCAACCCTTGCTTCAATAAGTCACAGAGACTCCCTGAGCATCCCCTCTTGCCAAAAAGAAATTTTTGACAAACCTTTCCAGGGACCATTTATTTTTCCCAAAGATTTTGTTTCTAGGTGCCTTTCCTCACAAAATGTTGCAGCAGAAAAGGGGTGAACATCTAAGAGATCGAAAGGAGAGGATATGGAAATACGTGACTTTGCTTGTATAGCTTGTTGTATGTGGAGTCTTGTGTTTGTCCTGTGTGACTGCACTAGTTATATTGTCATTTCCTACCTACTGCAAAAATGCTAGAAGACCAAGAGATGTGTGATGATCTGATTCGGAGGCAGGACAGCAGAGAGCAGAGAGCAGCGAGGAGTGGGAGACATTATCATGTTATAGCCTGAAAAGTGTGCTCAGTTGACCCAGATATCATTGAAAATCTCCTAGCAGCTCACTGACCTTTGGAAGTTCACCAAAAAAAAAAAAAAAAAAAAAAAAAAAAAAGTGAAATTATGACCCAGCTCTCTCTAATGGCTCTTTGGCTACAACTTGCAGAAGAAAAAAAAAATTAATTAAACCTGCATTCAGCACCATCACAGCTGTTAGCTTATTTCCTACTCTTGACTTCCCCAAAAATATGGTTTCAACCTTCTGTTTCAAGGGAAAGTCATTCCTTTGTGGTTAGGATAATCACTCCTCCCCCAGGCACAGACCCAGCTCCACTTGCTGCGAGCTGGGCTCCCTTTTCTTTTGTTCGTATACCTGTAAGCAAACCCAAGCCTTCTTTTTAAGCCCCAAAGCAGAGATTTCCACATTTCCTCTGCAGGGGGGCGCTTAAAGAATGTGTGTTTTCATTTAATCCCTGGGGGAATTATCTTCCTGAATGCCATGCTTTTTAGGAGGATCCTTTGCCATCCACCTGCTTCCTTCCCTCCTCAGAAGAGCAAATCTGCCATTCTTCCAGAACACAACGCTCTCATTTCCTTAGGACAGTTTAACGTTGTGCAGGATTACAGATAATGGCCTCAGAGCTGGGTGGATTTTAGTGGGTTTATTCCACTTATTTTTGTGGTCTCCAAAAAGACATAACTAGATTTTGGGGGATTTAGAAGTGGAAAATCCACTGAATTACAACGAAAAGAGCAACTTTTTGTCAGATAAATGTGGTTCAAAGATGTTTCTTGCATCTGTTGGACTTCAGGATGTTTGTCTGTATGAGTGCTCCATCTCCCCTTGCCAGAGGCATGGAAGGTTTGGCCAGCTGGCATTACCCTTTCTGCTCTTTTCCATTTAGCCTGGCATCTGCCTGAGAGTGCTCCCACAGGTCACAGGGGTGGGAAGAAGACTTCCATCATTACTTATTTGGACAATGTCTGTGTTCACACACAGTCTCTGGGCAGCGTTACCAGAGCTCCCTGGTCCCCCCGTGTCCACCTCTGCCAGGCCCTAGGTGCACATCATCTCAGGAAGTAGCCAGGAAGGGTGAGGACTTCCCCTCGCTCAAGTCTGCTCATCTTCTGAGCAACAGTCACCTAACTAGAGGAAGAGATTTGCTGGCAATTCCTCAGGCATTCAAAATCCCATCTTATACCTACATTTAATTCAAAATTCAGCAGCTGGTGCTTTATTGTCAGTATTACAATTTCATGGAACGTGGCCTTGGTTTTCCTCTCCTTTTTATTCCAGTGGCCAGAGTACCAGAGTTCCCTCCATGCCAAAGCTTTACCTTCTCAACAGCATCCCCTGTCAACTCCAAGCCTAACCTAAATCTCCAGTCGAGGTTCCCAGAGTAAAAAGCTTTTGAAAAAGTTGGCTGTCTCCACATGGGACTGCCCAGAGCAGTCCATACTTTTACACACACAACAACCAAGCTTAGCACTATTGGCTATGTTCTTTCATGTCTTTCAAGACAATTGATATGTTTTCTCCTATAGACAAACCATAAGCTTAAGGTAGTAGTTTTTACAAGTATCTTTAAGAAAGGCCTGGCCATTGTCAGACAGGAGTTAAAGTTGCTGGCTTCATGTACAATGAGATCTGGTAGAACAGGGCTTCAAATCAAAGGTTTATTAGCGAAGGTCAAGGTAATTAATAACAACAGCAGTGGTTCACAAAGCAGAGTACAGAGTCCTCACAACCAGTGCTCACGTTTGGAGTCATATCTGTAACCAAACAGGAAGCCAGTGGACTTTCTGGAGATTTTAGGACTTATTTGGTACTTTGAAATTTCTGTGCTTGCAACCCCTTAGGAAAGCTGATCCCGACATTCAGCACTGATGCAAGTTATTAATATTTTCCAGTGGTCTAAGAACTGAGGGTCTGCAGTAGCCCTCACAGAGAGCTCATCACAGCCATCCAGATGGACATGCATAGAGGCACAAAAAGAACAAATGCTGAGGAAAACACCACAAGCATTCCCAGGTGTGGGAGTACCTCTAATTCTTCCATCTTGTCAGCCAAGGGGGACTTGCTTGTCTGATCGCTGTCCCACATGTCCCAGAACAATTATTATTTCACTTTAATTAACTCATTGTCTTTCATCCAAGCCACTGCTCAGAGACAAGTGTGCCAAATAGCTGTGCGGTCCCTGAAGTGCTGTGTACCCTGATAGTTTTAGCCAGCTTGTTTCTCTAGTTTACCCGGTGGTACCCAAGGAAGCAAAAGGTGGAGGGAGTAAAGCAACATGAACATTGTATATTAGATGAAAAGGTTTCAGGAGAGGTGAAGAAGTATGAGACTTTACTTTCCCTGGCCTGAAAAAAAACATGAAAGGATTTCTCACTGGAGATCCTGTCCACACAAAGTTAGCACAATTCTTCCATGCATGATAAATGCTAGCAAGAGAGTTGGCTCTGTAGTTTCTTCCCCTTTACTGGTCCCCCCAGGACATGTTGATCCCTAGCAGATACAGAAATCACTAACTCTGAATTCTGGCCATTTACTTCCTAGGAAGAGAAAATGCTTCTTGTCATAAAATTTATATTATTTTTACAAGATGGTAGTGTAGATTTATCAAGATCTTAACTACCCCCAAAGGTTTCACAGGGCAGAAGTCCCTGGATGCTTTTACACACACACACACACACACACGTCTTTGTGTTCCAGGAACCACTGCATTGACGTGTTCATTCTTGGGCCATGGCATATAACAGATCAATGCTGAAAGTCTTCCTGCTATGTGATGCTCGTTTCCAAGAGGTAAAGGAAATCTCTAGAAATGACATACAGATGTGAGACAGTCAAGAGCTGTGTCCATGATCCATGGCAATGCATGGCCAGAGTTGTCTTCTAAGTTGCCAGGAAATAGCTCCCAATTATACACTGAGCTTTGTTAGACCTCGGTTGGTTTTGGTTTTGGCTACATTTACCCAAAAGGAGGTTCATCAGGTACAAGCCCAAGCTCTGCCAAACCCATGTGTTGGAAAGTTTGGTTCCAAATCTCTACAGCCTCTCCACAGTCATCTGTAAACTTACCACGTTATTTAGTTCCTAATGCATAACTTAACACCTTTTCACAGCCTACACCATCAGCTTTTCATAAACCCATGCCTGTGAACGTGACTGTTTTCTGTCAACCCTATGTTACCACCTCCCTCGCCTGTGGGCTGGATCGTTGTGGCTCTGGGGGGCTGAACATGCCCACTTTTTTTTCCAAGACTGTCATGGCCTGCACCTTGCAGAAATAGCTGTTCTGTTTTTAAGAGTGTTACTACTGAAATAATAGAGGGCTGGACGCTACGGTGAACGTATTGCGTTCAAATACAGAGCAGTCCCCATGGGATGCAGCAAGTGACACGGCACCGGCCACATCAAAAGATGGCGGTGGAGGAGCAAGGCCTTGGAGGCCTCTGAGGCCCTGGTGGGCCGCTTGGATGAGCAGGCAGGGAGAAGAGGAGTGACCAGGCTTTCCTGCACCGTGTTTCTGGGCACCATCACAGGGCTGTCCAGAGGGGTATACCTGTGAGCCCCTCCTCGCCTGGGAAGGACTCCCAGGGCTGCCCGCTTTTGCCTTCCTTGCTATTTCCCAATCGTCTTCCCTGACGGAGGCACACAGCGATGGGGCTGAGGCCACGCAAACACCGATGCGAAGCCCGGCCCTGCACCATGCACCTGCATTTCGCGCCGCCAGCTTCTCACCCGGTGCAACAAACAGTTTAACCACTGGAAGTCCGAGTGCCGGCTGGAAGTGTGATGCCATTGAGAAAATTAGCCAAAAAGAAAATTTAGATCTATGACTAAATCGATCCCCAGATTGGCACTATCAAAGTAAATGGTGTTTATAGAAAGTCTCGTTTTCTTTATATTAGTGTGGGTGAAAATCAAAAGAATGTTAAGGGCAAATTTCATCTACCAGAGCTGGAAAAGAGAGCATGGGGACAAAGCTGTAATTACTGGTATTTCCTATCTGTTGAAACCTGTGGGTGGAAAGAGAGGCAGTGAATAGGGTATATTCAATGGCATTAAAATTGGTTTCTTTTTCTGGACTTCAGCTCAACACTGTAAATTAGCAGGGAGAAATTAAGCCTCGGAGTGAACAGGCAGAGAAGCCAACTTCTTTGTGCTACTCGTTGCTGTTAGAAAATAAACATTTATTTTTTTTTGCCTATGAGAATTCAGATTGGTAGCAACCGAAACTGCAGCTGCACGCTGACAAGAGAACGCACCACGCATCTGAAGCAGTTCGGTGTTCACGTGTCCACGCACTGCTATCCCATTTTCCTTTCTAAACATGTTATTGTAATGAGCAGGGGACAGACATGTTGTTTAAGTAATTTCTGCTTTCAAAAAAAAAAAAAAAAGGCTCTCTGACCCAGATTCCTCCTGCTCAGCTTGGGCACCTGCAAAGGTGCCTAGCTTCGGGGCACCCTGAATGCAGGCAGGGGGATGGACAGGACCTCCAGACCGTGGCTCAGTCCTCCAGCTATCAGAAGTGCCACTGCTAGGTGCCCACCTCTTTCCGCAGACTGTTTGCAACACTACTTCGGACAGCTGTGCTCCTAACTCGGCCATTTCACAAGGCTAGGAAGGATGCTTCCAGACCTTAACATATCTCCTCTTGTCACCGTCACACCACATGTGAATTTTGCTTTTAGACAGCTATTGTGTGACTGAATGCTCATAGAAAAATAGGCAAAATTAAAGTGCATTTTTCTAGCAGTAAAAAAATATATCTTGCACCAACCAGTAGTTTTAGACCATGGCATAGACCTGAGTTATTCTGGAGAATAATGTCATAACATGTTTATTTAGATCCTAATTTGTTTTCACAGCAGTTGATACATGGAAAAATTTGAGGCTGCATTTTTTGCAAATGCTTAAAATTGTAAGTGCAAATGGCTGAAGCGTTGCCTTTGTTGAAAAGGCATGATGTGGATTATTTTCATTATCATTATTACTATAACTATTACTGTTATTAGTATTAATATTGTTGTTGTTATTAATGTAGGTTTGAATGGTTGCTCTGTAAACAAGAAATTCAATTTGAAAAATCGATGACCGAGTGTCTGTCAGTCTCATTATTCTCTACTCCCCCCCAAAGTACTGCAAGCTGAAGTATGAAATCCGGCTTATAATAAAATGAGAGTTTTAACTATTAGGTTGTTAATGGGTTTAATACAACTTGCCTTTACATGCAATGATACTGATTTGTATTAGATTACTGTTTAAGATGGATTTTTGTTTTAGTTGTTCTGCAGTGTGATTTAGTATTTAATTAATACTGCTTCAGTCAAACTAAATATGCCACTGGAGCAACACATTTCATAAACGTTTCTGTAAATGGGCAATATTTTCACTTTGCTTATTAGATTCCTCTATTTAATTATTATCAATCCTTCCAAGGAAAATAGACAACAATGAGCTGCTTGCTCCGCTCTGTGTTGCTCTTCCTGGGCATGCACAAGCAGTCCCGCCGGTATCTTTCTTCCCTCTCCTTGCCTCGCCTCGCTCGCTGTCAAATCTAGGAGCGGCCGGGGGTCCTGTGTCGGCGGCAGCAGCACACCGAGAGCTGCGCACCCTGTGCTCGTCACATGGATACCTGGCTCAACGCTGGAGCCAGGTCCTCAGTCCTAAATTCTTCAGAATCATAACTTTGGGTTTGTTTTTCCAAGAATGTGTCAAAGTACTATGAGCATTACAGATAAGATTTTTTTTTTCCCCCACTGAACCTCGGCATATCCTGATGCATTGTGTTACACCCTCAAGGTCCTGTCTCTTCAGCACAAGAGTAGATTAAAGCATCCAAGGTAACAACTCAGGTTTGGCCCTACATGTTCTTCTGTTTAACTGCAATTTATAGTTAATTATGTTAAACTTGTCAGCATGGTACCAACACAAAGTCCCTAGAAATACAAAGTGAAGCTCAGATCTGCTCTGGCTCTCCGATCACTGCTGCTAAGGACTGCAGGCTAGTTTGGGGTCAGTTCTGGGAAATTCCCTACATGCAGCATTCAGGTGGGCCTTCTGTTGTTTCCAGGGAAGATTTGGGCAATATTATGGCACGAATTGTGATATTACTGCAATTGTTGGTGGTGGTTTTTTTTTTTCCAGATTTCATCCCAGCCCCTTGCTCTGAGCACAGGCAGGGGAGACCTAATGGGGAGGCAGAGCAGCACCAATTCCGCACACCCCAAATGCAGAAATCCCCCCCCGCCTCCCTCCAGAGCCCTGTGTCTGTTTTACTGAGGAAGATGATGGTTCTCCCCCTTTGTTACGTGACTGTGCCCTCCATCCACAGGGCATTTTGTGCACCCCCCACCCCCTTGGCACCCTGCACGCAGCCCAGCTCGTGGGGTGATGCTGGAGCCTGGAGAGTCTGTGTGGGCTGAAGCACCCCCTGCCTTGCTTCTCTCTCTCCCCTTTTTTTGCTTCATCTTTAGAGCACTCGGCCCCCACAGCATTTCTTTTTAAATGTGTTTGCCTTGCCATGTTTAGTTTCTCTCCTAAAACTTGTTCCAGCTGCCTGGGGGATCTCGGCATCTGGCTTAGCGGATGTGTTTTTAAAGAAAAAGACAAGCTATGATTTCCAAAGGTCCCTCCAGGAAGTTTATATTCTCTCTTTTCCAGGGAGCGTTTACTTTCCACGGGAGCATGATAGACATGCCATTACTGAAGCAGGCACAGAACATTGTTACGCTTGCCACAGCCATCAAGAAAAAATGATCTGGTAAATGAAGCTCTCACCATGGGGCCACAGTAGCTGTTTTAAAAGATGACTATAATACTTGGGGGGAAGAAAAAAAAAAAAAAGTTAAATACATCACGCTTAAGCAGAAATTCATTTACATTTTGCAGATCTGTCATAATTTGCTTGCCAGAATTGCTAATTATGAAAAGTATTCCCGACTCGAACCACCGCTCGCTCCTGTACTCATAGCCTGCGATGAAGTTACATCACGGACCGAGCGACATCACGATAATTACTGCAGATTTGGGATTATGACTTCATGAAAGGATAACAGCACACCATAAGCGGCGAGCTCCGTTAAAATAACACGTGGAAACCGGGTCAGTCGCCTCTTCAGCCCTCGCTTCTTCCCGTCCCTGTGCAGGAGTCCCGTCAGAAAGGGCAAAGCCCTGAATAATTATGCACCAGCTGAAATAATTGCGATGAAAATCATTACCCTGTACGGGCTTCTCGTCGCCCCCCTTCTGTATATGTGCAACAGCCATTAAAAATATTGCCCCAACAATGAGAGACTCTTGACTTTCCTCTGGTTTTCGAGTGGTGGCTATTGAGACCGCTGCCTCCTGGAAGCACGGAGCCCAGGCAGGGCTGGCCGGCAATAAACTTGTAGTTTTCGGAGGCACAATGCAGCAGAACTTGTGCATATGGTCTCGAGTCAGATTTACATCACATTAGGGATACGGCTACAGGTCATGTGGGCCGTGTGGTTAACGGGCTTAGTAAAGCTGTTTTGAAGAGGTTAACCCAGCTTGTAGTAAGGGTAAATAAACATAACAACCAGGCATTGTCCTCTATTCAGCATGTACTCTTATATGGAGGGCTAAAGGGTATTGAAGCTGCAGAGGATCAACTTGTGGTTGCCAGAGGACTCCAATGAAGTTTGAAACACCAACAATCAGAGATTTTGTTTCTGTTCCTCATTAAATCATGAGCTTTTGTGCTCAGACTATGAACGACTGTTCTTTAAGAAATTAACAGAATGGGAAGTTTTAAACTATGCACCAACCTTTTCATGACCTACACAGCAGCAATGCTGCTGCACTTAGACAAACACCGCGGGGAAGGCTGTTCTGTTTATTTAAATTTGTAAATAGAAAACAGTTGTTTTTTAGTTTCATTTTTCACCGCCTCCATGACCATTTTACGTATGGAGTCGCAGCGGCTTATTCCTCCCATCTGCTCGCTTATTATGTTTCCCCTCCGTCTCTGAGCAGCACTTTTTAAACATTTTGCTTATTTCTGTTTGAATTAAGGGGAGGAGAAGGAGAAAATATTAAAAAAAAAAATGGGGGGGGGGGGGGGGGGGGGGGAAAAAAAACCCCCCCCCACCCCGCGGGGGCGCCCCCCCCCCCCCGGGGGCGCCCCCCCGGGCCCCCCCCCCCCCCCCCCCCCCCCCCCCCCCGGGCCCAGGGGAATAAAGAACCCCCTCCATGCCGTCGGGGCTGCAGCGCTCCCCTCGGTGCTGGCACCTGGGGCTGAGCCGGTGAACCCACGGCCACGGCCCCCATGCGGCCGAGGGCACCCCCCGTTATTAATTCCCGGCCGGCTAAATTATGGGTAACGCTATTAAAACATTATCGGGACTAATGAGAAACAATTACTTAGACGATGAGCTGGGGGGACAAGCCGGAGCTGGGCGCGTTTGTAGCTATCCCCGCAGATTGCGTTAATAAATCATCAGGTGCAAGGCAGGACGGAGGCGAGGCCTGGCGCAGGGAAAGGAAAATGAGATACGGCGATGGGTTTTCTTTTTCTTTTTTTTTTCCTTTTCCTTTTTTGCATAATTTTTTCATTAATCTCAATAGGACCCGTGCGGCGGAGATTGTTTTATTCCCTTAATACCCCGCCGGGGTGGGGTGGGGGGGCTGCAGGGGGGAGCGGATTTCCAAAAATCCTGCGTCTCCATTGTTCCACGGGAGCTTTTTCAGGGCGCGGGGCAGCACCGGGGAGGGGGGGCCCCGAATAACCCCCGGCTGCAGCAACTTCATTCGGGAGGAGCGGGAGTCGCAAACCTTTGCGTTGGCTCCCGGCACTGGGTTGGCGTTCAGGTTTCTCCCTGAATTTCTCGGATCCCCCTGCAGCGGAAAACCCCGCTCTCGCTTAACAGTCATAACGACCTGCGCTTTATAAGAAATAAAATCCGATTTATTTGTTTTTCAGTTTACTTTAGGAAGCTTTACGTGTTTCCCGGCTTTATTCTTTCCCTCTTTCTTCCTTTCTCTTTCCCTCTCTTTCTTTCCCGCCCGGTGCTAGGCAAGCAATTGATGAAACAAAACAGATTATAAGATTAGCAGCAGGATTTTGTGCATATTAATGATAGGGAAGGGCACCGAATGGGTTTGTAATTGCAGATCTTGCGCTTGGGATTGGGAACTGTAGCCCTGCTGCAGCAAAGACCCCCCTGTGAGGTTTTCACATTGGAACTTAGGGGAAAAGTGAAAAAGTAATTACCGGAGCACAACATTGAAATGTTAAAGCACTTATTCTTTCTTTCAGTGTTCTGTTTTAAAGGGGGAAAACGGGCAAAATGGAAAATAAATTACTTTCAAATAAGTAGGTTAGCACCTGAATGCTGGTGCGCATTTTCCCTTCTTCTTCTTCTTCTTTTTCCTTTTTTTTTATTTATTTATTTTTTTTTTTCAAATTCTAGCATTTACTTCTGAGCCTACCGGGGGAAGGGAGGGCAGGGGGACCCCGGGAGCACAGGGACAGTCCGCCTGCGAGCTTTGAAGAAAACATCGCCAGGAAAGCAGTTCAAAGCTGCAGTTGGAAATTTAGAGGCTTTTCTCTCTCTCTCTCTCTCTCTCTCTCTTTTGGTTTTGTTTTGAAACCGGGGCTTGAAAGGAAAAGATTGTTTTGGTTTCCTCTTCAACACAAGCATCAAACGGTATTTTAGCAAGGGATGCATTTCCCAGCCACAGCCCCCTTCCAGGAACGGCATGTTCCCTGCACTGTCAAGAAGCAACCCGACACTGAGCTTTAACTCTTCCTAAGGGTCCCTCCTTGTTCCTGGGGCCGCTCCAGTCCCTGAGACGGCTCTCCCCAAGATCTGGGGTTTGTGCCTGAAGCCCACTGCTCCGCTGCTCTCCCCGCGACGCGCGGCGCAGAGCGGCGCAGCTCTGGCAGCACGCACTCACGCGTGGCGGCTTAATTCTGCCTTCAACGGAAAATAAAGGATCCTGGTGGAAATCAGCCTTCGAAAACTTTTTTTTACGAGCCAGTGAGATGGAGTATCTGCTCCTCGGGCAGTAATTTCTCGTTTCGAGTTGGAGGTGGGGGGAGGTGGGGGGAGTAAAAAAAAAGAAAGCAAGCCAGGCTTTGGCTGCATTTCATCCGTCCCCTCGCCTGCAGCCCTCCCACCGCCACCTCCCTCGGTCCCTTCAGCGAGTGGCCAGGCTCCTGGGCAGTGCGGGGTGCTAGATCCCATTTTAAATATCAGCAAGGGGGGAAAAAAGCTTGCAGGGACGGTGTGTTGCCCTGTTTGCTATTTCTCCCCGCACCCTGGGTTTGGGGATTTTAGCACCAAGCCAGGTGAGGGGGCGCAAGGGCTGGGGATGCTGGCGGCAGTTTTGGGGTGCCTTTTCCTGCTTTTCTTCCCTGCTGCCAGGAGAAAGGGATGGGAAAGGAAGATGAGGAAGATGAAGAGAAAGGAGAACAGGGGTCCTCACCCTTTTTTCCCCTTCTCTTCCCTCCCCCCCAGCTGTGAGCATCCCTCACTGGAAGAGGGGTTCTCCTCCTGTGCTTGGGGACACAAGGAATGGGGTGCCCCATGGGGGAGAACTCAGACAACCTCGCTTTCTTTTGGGGCTGTCTCTTCCCAAACTAACCCTGAAACCCCCACATCTGTGTGGCAAAGCCAATACCAAAAGGTGCTACACGTAGATCCTCGTAGCTTTGGGTCTTACGCTTGTGATTTTATTCCTATTTCTGCAAGCACTCCTAGTGTTACTAAGGTTGTGGTAGCAAGAACATGCATCAGGAATTTTCCAAAGCGAAGCTTGCTGATGGTAAAAACCCTGTCCCTGCATGGCACATAACTGCAATATCCTCAGATATACAGCAGCCAAGTCCGTGCTGCTGGCAAGACCTGGTCTAGGCTTCGTGATACCTGACCTCGTTCTTGGCTTGTGTTTGCAGCAGTCCCTAAAATACAGCGATGCTTGTGCAGGTCTGGTGCACTGTGGGGTGCCACCAGAAGCTCTTCCTGTTAACTCTGCATGCCCGATCCTACCTAGAGCTGCAGCTCAGATGGAGTCAGCAGTGCATGTATCGCTGCCGATCTGAGTCCTGCCGCCTGCTTTATCAGCAAGAAGCCCATGCTGGAATTAAATACTTGCAAGGTAGAGGGAAACTGGTGGCAGAGGATGAGCAAGGACTATACGGTTACTTTGCTGTCACGGCAGCTATGTTAGGAGGTTTCTTTCCTTAATGTTTAAACAATGTTTGTTGAACTAGGTATGTGAGAAAGAGGTGTACAGTGCAAGTGTGCAGTATCGTGCCTCTGTGCGTCTAACTTCATGAAATGTGCACGTTCCTGAGCTCAGGCAGCGTGAATTGGAAGGCTGTCCCATTTCACATGCTGATGTTTCAGAGATCTGAGCTTGGTCCTTGGCCTTGCTCCCCCCCTTCTCTTACTGACATCAGTTTGTGTCCAGTTTACCAAAAAACCCCGCTGCTGTAACACTCCATTGGAGGGGCGGGAGGGAAGGATAATAAACTTTTTTTTTTTTTAATTGCCTCCCTGGCTATAAATTAGCATGCATTGGGCTAAATTTTTTCTTTGAACAAAAGCACAATTGACAGCAAGGCTTAGGGAAAATAGGGAGGGAGCTCAGAGCCCCAAGGCTCCCCTGTGTATTGAACCTGAGCGGGGGGGGGAGGGGGGGGGCTGTCTGTGCCCAGAAGTTGAAGGGCACTGAGAGCTACAACAAAACAATAGGGATTTTTATGTTTCACTGACTGTTTTTGCAGCTGCATCTTCTCCCCCTCCTCCTTCTCCTCTCCCCCCATTATTTCATGTGAGAACCCAGTATGAAAATAGGGGCCGTGCTTTCCCTCCGTCCAAAGTAAATGTGCATAAATCCAGAAGTCACCAGAGAGACGGGGCTGGTTTGTTATCAGTGAGTGCTACGGGCAAAAGCAGAAGTCATTTTGTGCCTCCACACTGCATTTTGCTTCCCCGCTTGTGGATGAGCAGAAAGAGCTTAAGCACACCGCCTGCATGCCTGGTTCATGGTGCTGGTCCTCCAAGCCCCCAGCTCAGCATATAGAAAGGAGTGGGCAGAGTGAGCCAAGCCCTGGCTCTCCACCTCTCCCAGCTCCCCCTCCATGCACACTTTCAGCCATCCCCAGTACACCGACAAACCCTCTCTGCCCATGGCGAAAGCTCTCTCCAGCGAGATGCCGGTGCTAGCCTTGTGCTTCTGGCCATCTGGTGCATTTGGTTACCAACCGGAGCAGAAGACTGCCACCTCAAAAAAAAACTCAGAGGGCTGTAGCAAGTCCCTCTCGGCATTACAAAACCCATGGTTGTGGGGTGTGGGGAGAAGGGCTAAGGGGTGGCAGAGGGATGGGGGCGGAGGGGGCGGCCACATGCCTGTCCTCCCCGGTCGAGTTGTCCTTGGGCACAAGAGTAGGCAGAAAACAGTTTACTTCACAGCAAATGGAAGTGCAAACGTCTTAACTGTTTTTAAAATAACATCATCAACAACAAAACCCATCTAATGGAAGACCAGGTACACAGTAAGTCACTGAAGAAAAGCAATGAGGGTTTTTTGCAGCAAGCCAGGTATGTATCTGCTGCAGAGCCTTGACGAGGGGGTTGGACGAGGTAAAACCCTAAGTTCTGCCTAGTCTTATGGTTTCGTGATGCTATAAAATGTACAGGGGTGCAGCAAGAAATGGGGAAAAGAGGAACCTAAAAGCTTAGGAAGAATAGGAAACTTCTACTTTATGCTTTCCCCAGCTGTGCTCATGAACATAGTCTCCTGCCTAAATATCCACAACAATGGACTGATTCTCCTCTTGAGAAATACATATTTTTTCCTTCTTTCTGTGAGGAAGGCCTACAACTCTGCTACTGAGAAGCAAAAACCCTCTACTTTTTCACATGGAGTCTTACCGACACCTACAATGTTCTCATCTCAGTGCACTTTGCCTCTGGGAGAAGATTGGGGTGGGCTGAAAAAAAAACAACAGGGAATGGTCTCCTAAACAGGCAGGTGCCCTGCCTCATCCCTGTGTCTGTCACTTGTGGAGGTGCTCTGTCTCCCCAGCTACCTTCCCTGCCATCCACAGGGAGCTCTGGTAATGGGCCCTCTCCCACAGACCTCGCTCCCAGGAGGTCAGTCAGCGCCAGGAGACCTCCCCTGAGGGGGGTCTTTCCCGACAGGCACTGAATTCACCTATTGCACGCACTGGCAATAAGCCTCTTCCAGCTGCAGGCATGTTCCTCTTACTGTGGTTAAGATACTGACAGTATTTAAATTCCTTTTTTTTAAAAAAATAGTTTGCATCTTATTTTAAAACAAATTACCCTGCAGCATCATTTACAAGAAGCAAATCATTCTTTTCACTTTGTGGTATAAGAGAGAACATTAAAATTGTTAAAACTCTAGCTTTTGATTCAATCTCAGGCTAACATCTTTCTATCCAAGGTTATCGGATATTTTTTGATATCATTTTGGGCGATTTTTAATTTGGCGCGTTCTCTGCTGCCGCTATTAGAATTGTATGCGACATCTTGTTGGCAGAGCTGTGAAATGCTTCAAAGGCATCACTTGGATGGAAAAGGCATTGTCCAAATAGAAATTTATTTCATCCCAAAACAGTATCCTGAGCATCCAGGTGGTAGGAAACATTTTTCAGCCATGCACAAACTGTGAATTGTATTTGAAATTAAATCTCCGTATTAAAATCTGCATCGCTGAGCCTCCCGCTGGCAGCCACCGCTCCTCTGAAAAGTGACATCTTGCCTGGCACTGACGGGGTGGGAGCTCTCGTGCAGATATCGCCAAACAACCTCCCATCGCTCTTCAAATGTCAGGACTTTATAGCAACGTATACCTAAAAAGTACAGGGAACGCAAGGTGGGTGAGGAATAGAGAAGGGGGCCTTCCTGGTGTAGTGAGGATCGGTGTTTTTGTCTTGCACACGTGGGTGGAAAGCATTTTACAAACCTCTGTTAAAACAGCATATTGCTGATGTCACAAATTATGTCATTTTTCAGCAAGCTGTTAGGGAGCAGCGGGATACTTAGAGGTCCCAATCTGAGCTCACAGCTTGAGGCCTCATCATCCATTGAAGTCAAGAAAATGCTCCAGTCCCCTGGCCCTCTGTTTACAAATAATATATCAAGAATCAGGATTCCCAGAAATGAACTTTGAGGCACTGAGCTAAAGGAAATGGGTGCGTATATATGCATATACGTACATACATGTAGAGGTACACGTGCATGTGTGCACATCTGTGCAGTACAACTGAAGTCTGCAGCGTGCCATCAGATTTTCTTTAATCAAGCATTTTCCGTTCTTCCTTGGTATTCAGAACGGATTCTTCATCACCAATTCTACGGCCATTTCGCACACAGGGCCCCCATTGAAGTTAGAGAGATCTGCATAAGAAAGGAGTACAATGTACTCCCATTCACTTCTCCTTTTAAAAATAGTTGTGGTATATAGTATATATATACACCACTTATTTAATATAGAAGATTTCTGATTTAAAAACATATACATAAGATTCATCAATAATGGAGTCGAGTAGGTTATAAAAAAACTAAAACAACAGATATGTCTAAACAGATAGTAATTAGAAGAGCAGAACAGCTTTTTGGAGGCTCTTCCCATCTCCTTGATGAACCATATTTACATATATATCCTCCCCCCTCCCCCACTAAAGTGGAATATGCCTTCATGTCCCTCTGACAACCCACATATACCTGGCAGATAATAGTCTACATTAGAAGCCATAAAATGCATATTACATGACCTGAGGTTGTGAAACAGCCCAAGAGAAGGAATTAAATCCAAAGCCAAAGGTGCCAAGCTCATCGTTGTGCTCTCTTACCCCCTGCATGGTAGTGTGAGCCAAGGATGGAGTGTCAAGCCACCGCTTTGAATTGCCTGGCTTTTGCCAGCGCATTAACATCACCGCGCTACCAGCACGAGTGCACTGGCAGGGGGATGGATTAGATGGCCAAGCAAGTCATTTCCATCCCCACACTCTCTCACTAAAATGGTTCCAATATTTTGCTACTTATTTACTGACGTAGTTGGCTGTAACTTCCTCTACTGGAAATGATATTCCAGGGTTGGATTGGCTTCTCCTCCATAGCATACCCCTGATTTAATTACTGCTGCAGCTATCCCCCTCTATCTGCACAATAAATGCTGTTGCTTACAGAAACATGATTACAGGATTAGAGTTATTGGGCCCTCGCCCAGACTAACACACTGACAGAGCATAGCACTGGCACCTCTGAAAACTGCACTGACCTCAGGCATCTGTACTTCAAAGGCCATGGCCACAATCTGAGCTTCATTAGCTTTCAAGGCTGAAGTTACGGGAGCACTACTTCCTCAGCCACTAATGGGAAACACTCTCCTCCATTTGCTGTTGAGGTGTTAAAAGTTCCCCTTAACGTCAGTTACTGAGCTGCAGCTCAGTACCCCAGCAAAATGAAAATGACTTGTGGAGTGGGAGCCGAGTTCACATCGAAGAGCAGCACCAGACACCCCGTACACAAGCAAAGGGCACTCGCACGTGGGGATGCTCCAGCACCGCCAGGGCAGGCTCGCTTCCCCCAAGCACACTCTGTGTACCTTGGTTCCCTCTCATACAACTGGACCATTATTATTTCATCTGTCTTGTTTATTCAGATGATGCACTCTGGGGCACAGGTCACTTCTTACTGTGCTTGCACAGCCCTAACATAGTCATTTGAGGCTTGTGGTCATCACCCTAATTGAATAGCAATATACGAAGAGGGAGACTACTTGCTCAGAAGAGTCAGCTGGTGACTAGGTGGTGTGGAAGAAGCCCCAGAGTTTCACGAGTGTCCAGAAGGGGGAAGAAACACTTGTCGCATGACAGTATTTGGAAATGGTAAGAGATCAGAGAACCAGCAGCTAGCTTTATAGGAGAATGAAGCATCTGAAATATATGGTATTACACAGCCTCAATAAGACCAGAAAGAGATGGGAAAGCAGAACAGAGCTGGAGGGTTTGCACCAAAAGTCTTGCTTTTATTTTTTTCTTCAGCCCGACCAGCGTTCTCCAGTGCTTTGTCTATGGGATCGATGCTTCTATGTTTTAAGCTGGTGCTGAATAAAGCCAGTGAGTCTCTTCCTGGGTCAGCCAGACCAGGGGCACAGCCCAGGCTCTGCCAGGGGTAAGCACAGGGAATTACGGTCCCCCAGAAAGGGACCTCCCCAGGGCTGGGGGTCCTGGAGGCAGGAGACTCAGGGTGCTCAGGTATTAGCAGGGTCAGGTCGGCTCCCAGGGCTGTTCCAGCTTGTGTGCTCGATACAGCCCGGAGGCTGGCTTCAGCTCGTGAGCTTAACTTAATCTCCTGGGTTTGTTCAGCCCTCAGCAGTGTCAGAGCTCACTGCAGTTCCCAAAGCTTTGGTCTGGGTTATGAACTAAGGCCAGATTAGAAACCAGAGTAAGAAGAATTCAGCTGATTTTCAGCTAAGCAGCCTTTCACCGCAGAGATTTACAAAAAGCCATTTATTTCCCAGGAAGTTGTCGCTGGATTTCCTTTTAAATTAAATTAGAGTCTTTCAAAGAAAAAGGAAATTCCTCTGTGCCTGTACGTTTTCTATGAACTACCGATTCTTTCCAGGCTTCCCCTGTGCCACAAGCACGGGGCAGCGACCCCAGCAGCAGCTTGCTGGCCAGTGACGGCCTGAGCAGGCCAATAGCCACAGAAATCCAAAAACCCAGGCCCTGCAAGCTCAGCAAGTGCTCACGGGATCAGGGCAGGACTGGGGGCACAGAGTGGGACAGGAGGGCGATGATTTCCATCTTCCTTTTCCCCTCTGCCCACCACTTCAGGCCGGCGCAGCGTGTGGGCAAGGCAGGATAAGCAGGCCCGGGAAGGGAGGCCCATGTGAGAGGGCTGCTTTTCGGAGCCAGCATACCCCAGCCTTTGCTGTAGCTAATACTTGTGGTCATGCGCCCTTCAAGGTGCTCAGGGCTCGGCAGGAGGCTCTAATCCAAAGCCCAGGAAGACTGACAGGAATGTGATGCTGAGGAGAGCCCAGAACGCACGGAGGTTAAAAGATCCAGAAATGCAAATTTCTGAGATCACCTCCAAATACGCAAACAGAGTGGGGGAAAAAGCAGCTTCCTCTGCTGTGCCAGCATGCTTTGATGGAAAACGGGGCGGTGATCTCTGGAGCACTCGTCCCAGCCTCCTGTTCACAAGTAGCAGGAAGGCCTGTCAAACCTGTCAAACTCCCCGAGCTCCTGGGGTTTACAGACTTCTCGCAGCTACCCCAAGCAAAACCACAATCCCATAAAGAAGCCTTTTCAGTAAAACCTTCTGCCATTTGCCTGAAGCCAACAAATCGCTCATTTAAAAGAAAAAAAGAAAAAAAGAAAAAAAAAAAAGTCCATTTCTCGTTTGGAAGTGTCCCTTCCCCCATGCTCTCTCCTGGCACGGCCCCGAGCAGCGGCCTTGCAGCAGCAGCAGTTTTCTGCAGGAATCTGCCACCACAATGCATGTCAGAGGCCAAAATCTGCAGTCCTCACACAGGCCAAAGTCTCGCTGGTACAAGGAGAGCCTGGCTTGAGTAAGGACTGCAGAAATGGCCACCTGGCTTCAATCAGAGCTCAAGATCGGCATGAGATGGCTTGCATTCATCCCTGACCCCTGCCTCTTTGTGGACGTTTCTGAGCAGCCCAGCCCCACACCGCGTGCCAGTAACCCCTCTTAGCACAGGACCAACTCATACCACCCCAAAACGAGTTGCTGTAGGTTTTGCTTAGCATAGAGGCAGAGAAGATGATGCGGTTGAAATCACAAGCCTGGGACCCTTGTTGGATTTGTTTGAAAGGAGTTGAAGGGGTGTGTGATGCCCTGAGTTATATGCCTGACCGTGGGTTTCTCAGCTGTTTCTCAGCACGTTGGGCTTGGCCCAACTGGCATATGTCTTTGGCAATTATCTGACTAGCTATACGTCAAATCATATCATTTCATTTATAGGTGGCAGATCAGAGGACAAGTCACCATAATTTTTTCATCTAGATGCTGAGAGGAGCAGAAATCAGACTCAAAGTCCGTCATGGCAGAGCCATAGTAACACTATAATAAATACAACAGCAATAACTCGATGAGAGCAAGAAGTGGCAACTTCAAGCTGCAATTTATTCACAATATGGGAGACGAGCTCTGGCAAGAGTTAAGCAGTCATCAATACATGCATCATAAGGGCAGGAGTATAGCAGAAGCAAAAGTCTGCTGACAGCAGAGTAAACAACAATCTGAAGACTGAAACTAAACTTAAAACATACCCTGAAATACAGATTTTGGAAGCTGGCACTTAGCCTATGCTATGAGATGAAATTTTGTTTCATTTTACATTTATTTTAACTTAGTATGCAAAAATACACCTTCAGACTGAAAAACCCAAACCGCATTTAAGGTCTAGCTTTCCAGGATGTATTCATGTGAGGCGAAGAGGGTGTTTTTCTACATCCTTTGCAATAGCTGAAGACTTTTCAGCTGAGGCTGTGACGTTCAAGCTATGTGAAAAAGGAACAGTACACAGACAGTATTAGACTTGTTCTTCTCCAGAGTGCAGAATATGAAAACAAAGCTGAAGGGAGAGGAAAACAATCTGCCATGCTTCCTTGGAACCTAGAGCTACTGACTCCACAAGCAGGCCCCTTAATAGAGGCAAAGAGAAAGATGACAGAAAACCTCAATTACTTTCCAGTTCATTACTGAAGTACCCATGGACTGGGACTTCTCTGTAGGCACAGCATTTACAAAGCAGCTAAACATGGGTCCAGCAGTTTGATTTCCCACCATTCAAGTCACAACCCTCAGCTATGTATGTTGGTGAACGAGCCCAAAAAACTTGTCTGATGGCAAGTTCATCTTCAGATCCCAGGTTAAGTGCACCAAACTAGCAATTAGGACAAATTAACCCTTCATCTATGATCTGAGCAAAGAAGATGAGTAGTCACTGAGTTGCAATAATTTTGAAGTCTGTGCTTCAGTTGTTAAGTCACACTTTTTAGTATATCCCAGCTTAAAAGTCAGAAAATATTTCATAGATAAGATAAAATAGGCAAAATTCCTCAAAAACTTATTTATGAGGGAAAACATCTAGTCAGTACTTTGCCTCCTGATTCTGTATGAGGTACTACAACTTGGGATGCCATATCAGTGGGCTAGGGCAGAGCAGAACAGATCTCAGGACTGTTCACTTTGTCCATGGAGGAGTTGACAGGATACACAAAGCTGATGCATGCTCAAGGCAGCCATGCTGGCTCCTGCTCCACTGGAAAGGGGAACGTTTGCCACATGGAAGCAGAAAACATTGGCAGGGAAATAACTTTAATTTCCAAACTTGAAAAGGAGTATCGCAAGCAGGGGAAATAAAAAGTGGGTTGGGGAAATTACATTCACCTGGGCACTCTGACTTCACCTTAAGGCTCTGACCCTATGCTTTTGGGTATATTTGAAAAGGATTATTTTTTACAGTGGGCAGAAAGAGAATTTACAGATAACTTCTGAGCTTCAGATAGGGAAAAAACATGTGCCCATCACCTGTGGGATGGGATGAGGATGAGTGAGGACTACTTGGAGGGAGACAAGGTCCAGAGGCCTAACATCATATGTATATGTCATGCGTATGACATTATGTACATACATAAAGAAATCCCAGCTGTAGTAAGCACTCTCTCAGTGCCCAGCCTTCTACATTTCTGCTGCTTTGAGCCCTGAGTCAACTGCAGGAGAAAGAGATACAAGTATTTCTGTCTAAACAGCACCATGTGAGAGTGTCAAAACCTTGTGGGACATTTTGTCTTTTCTGCAGCCTTCCATGCCTGTTGTCATTTGCCTTCCAAGCCTAATGGAAAACTGCTCTGGATGGTGTCTTCACTGTTATTGTTTCAATTTCCTTTTCTTTTATTTATTTCTCTTGCCTCTCAAGAGTCATTCTGAGGTCCCATTGCTTCCTGCTGACCAGGGAAGGCCATGAGACCAAATAGTTTTAGTGGATGAAAACACACACGCTATCACAATAAAAACACAGGGAAGGGAGCAGGGGACTTGCTTAGCAAAGGGTGGTAGCACTCGTGGGACTGCGAGTTGCCAGAAGTATTGCAGTGGGTATTAATTCAAGAATTGTTTTAGACTTGATCTCTGTGAAGACCAGGGCTTCTGAATTCCTCCTGTGGCTGTACTGCAACTTGAACCTGCACGTGTTGTACCAGCCCAGTGTTCCCTTTGGATTTTAAATAGAAGTTTGTTTGAAAAAATGCAAATGATCGTTCTCAGCAGTGTGGCTCCCTCCTGCCTCAAAGTGATGGAGGAGCTGGTTGGTGTTACAGCCGAAAGAGGAGACCCTGCATACAGCGTGCTTCCACTCTGCAGCAGAGGGGGTGCCTCGACCATCATCGTCAAGACAACATTTTCGCTAAGACAATGGACATTGTTAATCCCCCATCTCTAGGGCAAATGAACTTAGTGGTCCATGCTTGACCCAGGCTACAGCAGATTGTATCTGCCGTATTTGGAAACTTTCCTTTCTAGCATCTGTTAAAAAATTATTAGCAGGTGCTGAAAAATGTGTCCTCCAACCCAGAGATCTAGAGCCAAAATACCAGAGGGGAAAAAGTCATTTCTTGACAACCGCCTGACTCCAGGGCTGGATGAGCCAGAGAGACAATCTGCTGCCATGGGAGATGCCAGATCAGAGGAGGGAAGTGGTAGCACCTCATGCAATTAGTCTAATTTTTTCAAAGCTACAAGTGGCAAGGGCCAATTCCTTGCCTCTGTGAAGTTACAAGCCTGGCGATCCCCTCTGGTGCTATAAAAGAGTTGGACCATCTTGTACACGGCCAAAAAAAAGGCTAGGCTACCTGTGCACCACCCAGAATAACAAACTGAAGGCATTTAGCATTCACTGTGCAAATGACACACTGCTATGTGTATATATATATCCCAGCGAACACAGGAGAATAAATCCTGACGTGCCATGTCGTTATACACACACATAAAAATGAGCTGATATAGAATAAATATGCAGATGTCTGTGCCTATGCCTATTCCAGCCTCCACGACAGGGTTATTGCATTGCCAATGTGTTGACATAAAAATGCAGTTTTATAGATTACATCTAAATAGAAATGTGTGAAAAGGGATTTTGTTTTGGCTACAGCCCAGTCTCTTGATATAATTATAATTACTATTTTTACTACTGCTGCTCCTACCACCACCACAACGATTTGGGAGCCCCCTTGGCTCTACCTATGGCACAAACAGCGAGAGCGATCCTGACCTAAAACACAAAGCAGGTGAAAGAGGGGAAGAGGTATCGTGGCTTCTCCAAGGTGGTGTAACAGGATGGTGGATGGATCTAGGACCATCACTGCCTCTCTGTCACAATTTCATAGATGGCTCTCTTGGGGACGACAGAGAAGAAAATTGCACCTTGCTGATGAAATGTTATGATTAGTGCAGCTCTGCTCAGCATTTTGTAGCAGAGATAGTGCTGGTCACAGGTTCTGGGTTTCCCAGATCTGTGGTCATTTCATGCTGGGGTCTGCTGAGTGCTTTATAAAAAATAATTAAAAAAAAAAAAAAAGCCTCTAAAAGTGTCTCTTTCTCCCCTTTGTGTGCAAATGCTGACCTTCAATGAGAGAGGTGCTCAGCCCATGGGCCAGGGGGCAGCCCCTAGCAACACCAGTGCTCCACGCAGGCTGTGCCAGCTCTGGACTGCCAGAGGTAGTGATTTTCTACTTGGAAAAATGAAATAAAAATAAAAACAGAGTCTCCCCCACCTTGGAAAGAAACATCTTTAGGTGAATGGGCAGAGCACAAGGAAAGACAACCAGGAACAAGGAGAGTTTTTACCAGGAGGCCGCATGGTTTGCCAGCAGCTCAGAGAAAAGAGATGTTATTTTGGTGCTTGAAATCTTTTAAAGCAAACAAAGGATGGCTGCTACTTGCCTGCCTGTGGTGGCCCAGAAAATTGGACTGCTGTGGCACCCAAAGGGCAGCAGCAGCATCCAGGAGGCATTGCAATGCTCAGGTGCGCCTGCAGGACGGCCGCCTTCCAGCAGCCTCACGTGTGTGAGCAAACCTGCTGAGCCCCGAGGAAGGCAGGGCGTCTTCCTCATTGCCTCCACTTGGCACTGAGTTGGGAGTGAGGTTGGAGAGATCTGCCCCCAAGGGGGTCTGTTGGGATCGGTGCTGATGTGTCCAGCTCCCTGCCCTGTGCACAGACCGTGCCTCATGCAGCAGACTGGAGGCAAGTTTTCTATTTCTCTGACACAGGAGAAAATATCTCTTCCAGCTTCCACTAAGGGAATTATTACTTCCTACCAGTGCCATGTTGGTTGGTCCTGAGGGCACCGTTAGGACTGGCTGAGTTAGAAATCCATATTGTCAATTAAAACTTAATGTTGTCCCAGAGAGACCCAAAATACAATAGGCTTTCACAAGCAGGAATAGCCAGGACTGCAAAATAACGTTCAGCAGCAAGAAGTATCATTTGGGAAGAAGTCGGTTACATGATCCCACTCTGCTTTTGGCTTTTGGCAAATGCATGCATCAGTGATTTGCACACACGTAACCAGACAGACCCACTTCAGCCTACACCGCCCCCAAATACTGCTGTGTGTGTGCGTTTATGACACAGCAACGCAGATCTGCCTCTTCAGTGTAGCAGATCCCGCTACAATCTCTGCACTCAAAGACAGACTTGAGGTTTCAACAATCCTTGACTGAAAGACAACATCCCGATAGCTGAGCACCTGTCAGCTTTACTGGAGTTTGGTCCACGACCTGTCTCTGGCCCTGCTCAGCTACGTGAGATACTCCCCCGTCACCCTGCTTGCTGCTTTAGCACTGCCTCAGTTAGTAACACCTGCTGGAGAGACAGCATCGCTCGGCAAAGTGAGGCTGCAGATCCTCGGGAGTCAAAATCTGAATATGCATGGAGCGCGTAAGGAGTCCTTACTGCACCGCATGTCCCCGCGGGTCATTTAAATGAATTATTGACAACGCCACCGCCAGGACATGAACCGGGTGCCACCCTAACCATCAAACCCCATAGGTAGGTGTGAATCGTCAGGGCTTCAAAGTGCCTAAACCTTCCTCAAACAAAGGAACAGCCACGCAGCGTGCTGTAAAGACACGTGCACACACCGACGCGTCTGTGTGTGCGCCCCTCAAGGTCTGAGGCGATTCCCTTGAAATGGCGGCCGGAGGAGCCCTGTGGCATTTATGCCTTTGCATCCAGGTTTCTGCCGTGCCACGCTGGTTCTCATTGCCACGCAGGCTGCAAATTGCTTCTGGAAAAGTGTAATCCTGGTTTTGCCTCTATATTTTAAAAAACATTTCCCCATGTATTATCTCTTCACAGCTTTGCACATTTATGCTTTTACTCTCCAAATGCCTCAACAAGAATGCTATATCCCCACACAGAAATATATTCCCCCCTGCTATTTTCCTGCAGGAGCCCGGTTCATTCAGAAACGAGGGAGAAAATAAGAATGATTGTTTATAAATTCCCCAACGCGCAGGGCTCGGGCAGCCCGCCGATGCAAATGCGGGCAGCAGATCCGGTGCTGGCGTCAGGAAATGCCTGGTTCATTGTGCTCGGAAGCAATCACCTTGCTTACATGTGGTTGCAAGCTGCCATTTTGAGGTGACCCCCGTTTTTCCAGCCCTAGTTTGCTGGAGCTGGTGCCACGCACCTGCGAGGCCAGCCATCGGTCTGCCCCCCGCTGCCCATGTCAGTAAGGTGGGCTTGGCCCAGGCAGCACATCGTGGTTTGGCCCTGTCTTTGCTGCAGCTCAGGGTTGAATTTTAAATCAAATGCCCCACCGCGTCCCCCTTCTTTTAATCTGACCGGGATCCAGCACACGGGCATGGTGCGACGCTTCGTTCCTCGGCAGATGGGCAACCGTGAAATGGAGGGAGCGAAGCCTTAGCAGGTTTGGGACACAGCCCCTCAGGTGGAGACGTAATAAAAATACAGCAAGCACAACAAAATGGGACACTCGGGCAAAGATGAATCTGCTGCTAATGGGACCTTGCTGTCACCCTGTGCCCTGGCCTCTCTGTCCCCAAAGAGATCAGGGGAGAAGGCGGCCGCATGCCGCCACCACCACCTTCCTCTCAGGGTTGTTGTTTATTTCCCCTCTGCGCTGGAAAAATGCCTGTGGGTTTCACTCTTCTAATGAGCATGATCTGAGGGTATTTGTACAGGATCGGTGCCCATGCGGAGGGGAGTGCTGGGAGCCGGGCACGCATCGCCCGCACGGTCGGCTTTTAGATGCAATTGCAGAAATGGCCTTGCTTTGGGGAGGACACAAAGCACAACTGCAGCAGCCAAGGAGAGGATAAACTCCCGCTTTATGGTGGCTTACAAAACAGCGAATGCAGCCCCATTTAAATGGCTATAAAATGCTGGTAAATCCTCAGCTCGCCGGCTGATGGATGTCTTGAGGAGCCGGGGCTGTTCGCCTCCCTGCTCTGCTACCCACTGGAAGTGCTCTGCACCCGTGGTTCCTCTTTGTGTTTCGCCAAGTAAAGGGGTGGGGGGAGGAAGATCATGGTAAAATCCCTCACAGATTGCTCTGAGCTTTTGGTCGGGTGATGACCTGGCAGGAAATACCCCAAGGTTCCCAGCGAACACATGATGGGCACCTTCAGCAGGAGACTTTTTCTTTTGGGGGAAAAGGTCCCAGGGCTGTCCCTGAGAGTCAGGCAAGGCTGTGTAACACAGTGGCTGGTGCTGCAGTCTGAAAAACTGCTCTGGACCAAAAATCACAGCCTAGGAGTCCAAAGAAAGCCGCATGGAATAGAATCTGGTTTGGGGTGGCATCAAGGCAGCGAGCCCACACCCATGCCAGGCTGGGACTGGGACCCGGGCTGGGCCTGGGCTGGATCGGGTTGGTTTGCGTTCGGCTGCGGTTTTGAAAGAGAAGTTTTATGTCACCACAGAGAGTCTGCATTTTTGTGGGATTCAAATATTCCTTAATTAGGTGTTGTCTCTTAGCAAAATGAAAAGAGGGCTTTTATTTCATTTTACTCTGCCATTTTAATTTACTCCCTTTTGCGTTTAATAACTGGGTAGGGAAATGTTAAACAGCTGCTGTACAAGATTTCGGAGCATGTTTACTGGTGGGAACAGCCCGGGCCCCAACTTTCAAACCCTTTTTGCTGCTTGGGTTGGCAGTGGTGGGTGTCCTGGCAGCCCCTGGGGGTCTGCACTTTCTTTGCCCATTTCTCTGGGGGG
>NC_048893.1:148973379-149111637 GCF_011077185.1 Oxyura jamaicensis | reverse complement strand
AAAAAAAAAAAACACCGAACTGGGGATTCAACTAATTGCTGTGTTTCTAATCTAATGATTAACGCTTGTGTGTTGGATTTTATGCAGAACTAATTCTGTGTAGAGTATAACTAAAACTTCCTTTTGAGTGCTTTGCACTTCTGGAGCTGGGAGAAAATCTGATCTTGAAAAAAGGTGGCAGTTACTGTATGAGGGTGAGAGGTGGCTTTTGATATTTCAGTCTCAAAACTCTTCTGAGCAAGCTGTCAGGCTAAAAGAATGAAGGAGAAAATTATAAATACTGTGCATTATGAAATCAGCAAACTGCCGACACGTGGATTTTTATCAGTGAAGATCACTTTGAACTGATTGGTTCTACTAACCATTCAGCTAAATGGATGGGAAGTTTCTGTGCTTTGATAAGTTAGTTATCTGTGCATCCAATTTTTTTTAAAGTCGTAGAAATTACCCGGACAGTGGGAGCTCCTCTCTCTCCTCTGGGATTGTTTTAAGCATGCTGTTAGTCCAGGGAGATGTTTTCCCCCTTGTTTGTGAGCACAGAAGCATTAGGCCAGAGGGGACAGCAAGGTTGGGATCATCCTCCCTGTGGGAAGGGAGCCAGAATGATTGCTAATTTGGGGAGATGAATGTTGCCCTACAGTTGTGGAGTGCAATGATTGTGACTAATATATAAACTACAGGCCTTAGTACTGACAAGTACTCATAAAGAGGTTCACAGGTAAAGATTTCTGTTTTTAGTCACTTTGCTTCCAGGAGTAGCGGTCTGGATTCTGCAGGCAAAGCATGCTGTGCCATCTCCTGTGGGTGATGCATTTTTTTTTTTTTTTTCTGGAGAAAAAGTTAAATTTAATTAAAGTTTACACCTTTTTACACCTTTTTTTTTTTTTTTTAAAAGTCTTGCTCTGAGATTTTTTAATTGTGTTTTTATTTGCTTTTTTTTTCTGTCCAAGCTTTTCATTGGTGGTTCCTTGCATCATCGTTATGGTGCTGTGATCTCTTTCACAGGCTCTAGCCTTGTTGGAGCTGTTTAAGCTGGTGCTGTGAGAAACTGTTCCAGCTTTCTGCAGCTGTTAGGTCTTGATCACAGGCCATTGCTTTTCAGCTCCTGTCTCCTTCCAACTTGACCCAACGCTGCTATTTGAGTATCTAAGTGGATAAACAGGACAGAAATCTGGCAGAGAACAAATTTTCCCCACTCTTTGTGAGTATCTTTTCAGCTGGCCGTCTTTCCTAGTTTGATTCACCATGTGACTGTACAAACTTCTGTACTGGCACAAGGGAGAAGGTACTTGGGTGTAGGAATGACTTCGTTTTTAAAAATAGCCTTGGGTGTTAGGAGTTTCCTTGCTTGTCACTTGCTTGCTGTGTTGGCAGACATGAAAACTGGGTTTCCTCTCTCCCTCCTAGAATAGCCAATGATTCTCAGACCTGAGAGTGAAAGAGCTGCATGTATAATGCAGCGGACCTTACAGAACGTTGTGCGCTGTTTCTGTTTGTTTGAAGCTGGCTTCAGGAGGATCTGCTTGTAGTTACAAGTGCTTAGCTGTTCAGCACTTTCTGGGAGAGTACAAAGGAGGGAAAGCGCTTGGTTAGTGTGGGGGGGAAAGCATTGCTATGGCTGCTTTCATGGTTAAAGGATATGTACAGTCTCGTATTAACAATAAGCTAAGTTTTTCAACCGTTCTGATTAAAATTCTTGCAGACATCTAGAAGTGCCTGCTTTCTATATGTTGTATGCGTAATCTGTCAAGGGATTGTCAAGTGAGTTGAAAAAGAATTAAGGAGTTGCTGTGTAATAAAATAGGGGAAATACTGCATCTTCACGTTCAGGACTACTCAGAAATACTTACGGCTAATGGGAAATACACTGGAAATGTGGAGGTGTTCCTCTGCTGAATACACCTTGAAGTTTTAAACTTGAATCTCTGAAACCATAGGGGCAAAAATCTTGGTAGGATCTCTGGCAGAAAGCAAAAGGTGGAATTATAATATGAAAAGCAAGTGTGGTGCTCTAGCTGCTAACTGTTGGGCACTGCTTACTGTATCTGCCAGTAATGCCAAAACGTGCATTCCTACTGTTAGTCGTATTAAAGCAAACCTTGGTATGTGGTGCTCTTCCGTTCTGAAATCTGGAACTCCATCTCCATTTCAGCTCAGAGACTTCTCTGCTCAGACGGCTCAGTAACAGCAAGGTATTTACCAGATGACCTGTACAGCAGGGAAACATCTTCCCTTGATGAGAGACATCTTTAAAAACACACATAACTCATCTATAAATAATAAGTTAATTATTTTCTGTTTTGTTACTGTGTGCCATGTCCTTAAACCACCCGAGGAGGTTTCACAGAGCTGCACTGGGTCCCTGGGAGGCTGGTTCTCTGCTGGGCCTCAAAGCTGAAGTGCATGTGCCATTCTACAAATTACTGTGTGGTTTGCTTTACATGACGTTAATTTAGGGCTAGTACAGCTGTGCACTATGTATTAAGCTTAGGTGGTAAGGTTTTGGTAGCAGTGGGGGCTGCAGAGGAACTTGAGCTCTGGTGCCCGGAGCACCTCCTGCCCTCCTTCTGCACTGACCCTGCTGTCTGCAGGGCTGCTTCCCTCACATTTCCTCTCCCCACTCTCCCAGCCTCTGTTGCATAGCAGTTTTTTTCTTCCCCTTCCTTAACTCTGCTCTCCCAGAGGTGTGATCAGTGTCACTTGTTGCCTGAGCTCTGGCCAGCAGCAGGTCCCTTTGGAGCTGGCTCTGATCTGACGTGGGGCAGCTGCTGGGCTCTGCTCCTAGGGAAGAGCAGATCCAGTAGAGGTGGGAAACTCAAAGCCAAGCTCGTAAGTCCAGAGCTGAGCTCTCAGAAATAAAAAGCACTAATCTGTATTGTTGAACTTTCAAGAGTCAAATGTTTATCAAATAGAGGTAACCAGTCATGACAGAAATAGATTATAATAGATATGAGCTGTCCTAGTTTGGCAAGATGAAAAAGTCATTAGGTCAAACTGAGCCAGGTATCAAGCGTTAATTAAAATGTCCTGTTAGACCTAATTTTTCTCTTGCCTGCCTTGTAATGTCAATTGTAAAATACACACAATCACTCACTGTGTCTACAAATTGTGGTAGACTCTAGCTTAGGACCTTATAAGTAGCATCAGATATACTCTAGGGTGTCTTCATCTTGACTTCCCCTGTGAGTTGACCATAGGGATCTGGAAGAAAATAGCTTATGTGAACTCGATTAAGGTTTGAGTTCTAGGATTTCTTTCTTTTTTTTTTTTTTTTTCCCAGCATCTTGGCTAATGTTGAATTGTGTAGTTTCCATTACTCTCTTAATAGAGAGAGGTGGGCACAGCTACGCTAGCACAGAACGAGTTAAATAACTAGGAGTTGTGCATCAGAGATCAGTGAGGGCTGTGGAAACCCACTTAGGCCACTTCACAGCTGCTTTTTTCTTTATTTTCTTTTGAGGAGGGGCTCAATCTCTGGTGCCAGGGGAAGATGTAGTTAGAAATCAAGGTAGGTTTGGATATAGCTGTTGTGATGTGGCTGTTGCTCCTGCGTGCTGGTAGATGCAATAGGTTTTTCAAAAGGCGTACCTACTGTTTGCTGATAAGCTGCTTGCAAAATGAAGTGACAGATGTCAGCGGTTAAGTTGTGCCTGACTTTTCTTCTAACGCTTGAGCGCTTGCCAGAACGTGGGAGACTGATCTAAGCTGTTTTCATCTGGAAGGGATTAGCATCCACCCGCTCCTTACTGGTGAGTGTTACAACCAGGCTATGTGCTGCTTTGGAGATGGAGTTTCAGGGAAGGAGCCGTCTGGGTCCTTCCTTCTGTATTCCGGTCTCGCCTGGGCTGTGGGTGAGGTTTCTTCTTCAGCAGGGAATTACTTAGAACTACAAAACAAGACAGCTAGGGCAATAAAACCTAGAAATCCGGTAAAATGAATACTTTACTGAATTCCAGTAACAGGAACGCTTTCTCTGGATAGTGGTGGCTATAGTATGAGGAGCTGTTTTGCATAATGGCTTGTGAGTATAATGACCTACATCTCAGGCTAGAAGAACAGTTCAGCTGTGAAGGTATCGTGATGTATAAATCTCAACTGTACTCTTAAATATGATGGGTTATCCCTTGCCTGGGCTTTGTTCTGTAAGGTATCCCTGGAGCATGTGTGGATTTTGGGAGGCAGCCACTTACTGTAGCCTGTGTGTTAGGCTGGCTTGGCTGATTTTGAGGGTTTGAGTTTTGGTGTAGCTTTTAGATGAACCTAGCTTTAGGGGGAGCCTGGGAGCCCAGAGGGAGGTGGCAGCTGAGTAGCTGTCTGTTTGCAGATGGCGCTTTGCAGTGTTCCTTTGTGGCCCTAGCCATGCATCATTTACAAAATATCTAATTGCTTTTAAATACATACTCAATCATTCATTGGCTAGGAGCAGACCTTTAAAGAGAACTTTCCTGAAGTGGATTCTAGAGTAAGCAAGCTCTTAAACCTTTGTGTTTAGTAGTACAGAAGCACAGAAAATAGAAACCTCCCCCCAACCCAATCTTTCCAAAGCTGTGAATTAGAGCGAGATACTTCCCGTTTGACTGAGCTGAGCAATAGACTTGATTTGGCTTTGAAAGTTACCCCACATGTATTCAATTCAGGGTGCTTTAAGGGATGTGTCTGTGTAGGAGGTAGCTAGGTTTTCTAAGGCTGCATGGTTTAGGCTAGTACAAGATTTTTATGTGAAACCTGCCCAATTCCATAGTGTAAAGCAGAGCTGAGTGCAGTTTAGTTTTCATTTTTATTTTTTCCCATCTTTTTAATTGATCAACTGCTTAACTTTTCTATATGGAAAGTTTAGGTTTGTATAGGGATTTTTTTCAAAGCATGACTTAGATTCTGTAACCTAATGCTAGCTGTACTTCTCCCATCAGAGCTTTTCCTTTCACTCTCCATCTGTGGCACAACTTTTCTGTTTTCTCATAGGCATTCAAAGCTAGCTTTGTATGGAAGGTGTTTACAAGAAAGTTCAGAGGCTTTGTGCCTTCCCCCAGTTAACTACAAGTATTTAGGTTAGCCCCCCTGACCATTCAGTGACTTTCTTCAATGACTAATAACTTGTTGGAGATTTTTTGCCGTGTCCTGTATGACAAGCATCAGGATACTTGTGGTCCACTTCTGACTGTAGGGTCTGGGCCATCAGCCACATAACTGCGTGTACTCTGCAGCAGGACAATATACTCTGCTTCTGCTGCCACAGCTGACCTTGCTTCTCCCTCTGATGGGATCTAGATAACAGTACGGTCGCTGAAGGTGCAAGTGTCCTGCCATGACCTTGGAATAATGGCCAACTGATGGATGTGGTTGCAGTTGGCAGAATTATGATCTGAATTGCATTTTCCCTCTTTAGAGCCTAAAGCAGCTTGTACTGTTGCATCTTCAGATGAAGAATAATAAACTTCTAAACAAACAAACCACCAACCGACCTCTAAACCTTTGGTTTTAATTCTATCACCTCTAGTATAACTTGCTTTTCAGGTTATTTTTCTGGATTTTATTTTTGGAGGTTGGAGTTGGGAATTGGAGGTTATTGGTGGTGTTCCATCAGGGACCTGCTAGCTGATGGAGTGACCTGGGAATGCTCTAGGTGAAGGTGGGAAGATGCTGTTGCAAAACAAGAGCAGTGTGGCTGTTGAAAGATAAGGAAACATGAGCCTAGAAAAAACATCTCTCTTCTTTAGACCACTGTCATGATGGGGTTGTGGTGGGGAACACTGGGAGCCAAACCAGCATCTGAAATTGTTTTTTTGCTGTGTGAGTGCTTGATCCTTAAAAGACTGTCTGCTTGGTGGGGGAATGCCAGGAGGGGCAGGGAAGAATAAGGAAGAGTTTCCTCAAGATGTCAGTATATGAACTGTTTCTGTCTTACTGGCATACAGTAGCAGGAGAAGAAATGTTTAACTCCCTCTCTCTTCTGCAGTGTGAAACTCTCTGTTCGAGATGGTACCTTAAAACATCCCATAAGCTGTATTCAGCTACGTATGATCCAAACGAAAAGGTAAGTAGCATGGTGCATGTTTTCCCCCTTTAATGTTTTACTGTATCGATGATGTTTGTCTTTCAAAGCTATCCTCTCCTCTGTGCTGCTGCTGACAACAGCAGTTCTCCCAGTATAACCCCTGTACTGTCACTGGTTTAGTAGCACGTTGTTCTTCAAATGAAGGTTTCTTGCAGTATATTTGCTGAGATTGGATACGATCTCAAGTGCATATCTCGTCTGGAGAAGCGATTGTGAGCTTGGGAAGGCTATGTAGTGGCCTGAACACGTTATAATTTTGACACAACTATTCTTAGTGTTTTATGTGGTGTGAGAGGTATAGGCCTGCTAAAACTTCTGTAAGCTGAACTATCTAAAAGCTGTTCTTAAAAAAAAACACAACAACATAACAAACAAACCAAAACAAACAAACAAACAAAAACCAAAACACCAAAAAACCCATGTGCATGCATATATATATACATATGTTTATATAAATGCAGTAGTGGCAGCACATTTGTTAGACGGTCTGATGCACCTGGCCCAAATCAAGCTTGTTACTCACATGCAGGGGTGAGAGTTCCAGAGGTTGGATGAAGATGGCTGTGTAAGGCCTGCAGAGCATGCTAAATCCTCATTTTGGAGGCGGCTGCAGGAACACGGGTTTGCCTGAGCTTTCTGTCAGACTCACTGACAGACTTGTGCAGTAGCAATCTCAATTTACAGTTACTAGCCAAGAAAAACTTTTCCTGTGGGAGGTTGTCTTGGCACAGCTTCTAAAGTAACACACTTGGAAAAATAATGTGGCTGAAGGTAGGCTTGTATTGAAGGGCAAGAATGCCAGCACTTCAGCACACTTAGGCTTGCCCCGTATCTGCCAGCGTAGGGGTGATTAACCAGGAGTGAAACAGTATTAGAAAACAGAGGGAGAGAAACCAATGTGTGCCTAGAACTGTGGCTGGCAGGAAAAGTCTCCTGAAGAAATAACTCTCGACTTAGCAAATGCTTCCTGCATTCTTAGTCTTTGCTTGTTCAAGGTCCTGCTCCTTTTCTAAAGGCGTAATTATGTTTAGACAATGTAATCAGGTCTTTGGTTTATTTTAACTAGAAGCCATATCACACTAGCCAGTGACTTCTCCAGGTAGCTCAAGGTCTTCCCTGCCTTCTCCCTTTGCTGCCTCCTCCACTGGTTTTGTAATGATCAGACTGCGGTAGCAGGCCTTTGTAGGCTTGTTTGTAGAACTGACATAAAGAAATGCTGTGTGTTACCTGAAAGCAACACGTGAATTAAATTTCTCTTTTTACTTCCTGGACTTGAGACTTGTTTTTAACAGCAGGAATAGGAGCACAGTTGTCTCGCATGAGTAGTTATGTTGCAAAATTGGAAATGTCAAATTTGCATAACAACTCGATACTGAAAGCCTTGTCTTGCGATGTGACCATGCTTGGTTAATAAAACAACTGTCACACCAAAAGCTAAGCTGAAGTATTTGAGTTGTTAAAGTTCTAAGTATTTGGGATTTTTTTTTTTTTCATTTCCCTTTGAGGCTCTCTGCCTAAAACGTTTTAGGTTCAGGAACAATTTATGTGAGCATGCTGGAAACCTTAAAATATTTTTGACCAGGTTCTTGGTGCAGGTCCCCAGCCAATGGAGCTCTCCAAACAAATTGCCAGTTCCTGTGGTGTTCTTACAGTATTCGTACTTCTGATAATTGAGCTTGCTCGTCTTCTGATGGGATGTGGATGTGCCTGTGTGCTAGGTAGTGGTGCGTGTTCCTCAGCAGGTCTGGCTGAGCTTGCCATGTAAGCTTGCTGCAGCTCTTACCTTAATTTCTGTAGGCTTGCTTTCTGAATTTCTGAAATGCCTTGGTTTCTGTATGCTGTTACCACATGGTAGCATTCTTCAACTGACCATGTGATGCCAGCTCAGCCCTGACTTTGGAGAAGTCAATTTGGTCAAGGGCACCTTGAGTACCCGTGTTTGTTACAGCTGTCTGTTGATAGAAATTCCCCTGGTGGTTCTGCAGTTCCTCCCTCCTCTCTTACCTACCCCCTCTGCCTTCACTGGTCATTGTGGGGGTAACAAACAGTTTCACTGCTGCACTTACAGTGTCCCCTCTTACCCTGACCGTATGAAAGGCAGCCGTTTGGTGTGGGGAGGGAGAATACTGTCTGACACTGAACCTGCTGTGTTGGAAGTGCACCTGTACGATTAGCAAGGCCAGTGACTGCAATAACGTGTACGCCCAGCAGTGAGGTTTCTGTGCTGAGCAACTCTGCTCCTCCCTCACTGCATTTCATAATGGAAAGTTGTTGTCTAGGATATCAGGCTGACTGGCTTCCAGTTATCCCCTTCTTCAATGCTCCTATCATGCCTCTAAGGTGTATTTACAGCATTAAGTGTGATCTAACGTGAAAGGTGACTGAGGATTTCACACGCAGACTAAACCTGTCTTGCTGCAACTTAATGCTGAGTGTGTAACAATGCCATGATGGCAATTCAGGATGGCAGACCAGGTTCCTTGGGCGACTTAGCTACAGTGAGGGGCAAGGCTGAAACAACTCAGCGAGAGCTGGGAGAACAGTGAGGATAGCTCCCATCAAAGGGAAGGTAACATCAGCAGGGATGGTTGCTCTGGGTCTAACAGAACATAAATGCAAGTTTTTTAAACATGGTCTTCAGAGTGCTGCTGTAACTTTGTAAGGAAAATGTGGGGATCCATATCTCTGTATCTGGGGGAGGAAGAAAAAGCAGAGACCTGGGAATCATGCCTCCTTTGAATATCTTCTGTGTATTCAAAACCAAGCAACTTGGGCGCTTCTCAGAGTTAAGGTTGTTGCTGTTTCTTTGGCACTGCTTGTGAGTTTCTCTTCCATGGGTTGGTCTCCTGCATCCTCTGTAGAGTCCGGTTTCTGGCCTGTATGTGGTAGGGAGATCTAGGGAATGCTGGTATGAACAGTGAATGCCTTTTTGTTCTGAACTTGTGTACATGCTAGGTAGATACAGTATAGCATACAGTTTATGCTGTTATCATTGTTAAATCAGTAAAACCTTTTAAACTAGGTGAAATCAGCGTTACAAGCTCCTGGGTAAACCAGGGTTTTAGTGGAAGTGGAGGAGAAAGGAATGTGTGTTTCTGATGGGAAGAAAATTTGTGGGGCATTCATCTCTCAAGGTCTTTATTGTTCTTTTCCTTCTAGACTTTTGAAAAGCTCCTTATTGCCAACAGAGGAGAGATTGCATGCCGAGTAAGTATATAACCTTAAGGTTTTTTTTTTTGTAGTTCATTCTTAAACTATTTGTATTTTAAATATTGATAATTGTCACTTCTTATATGGTAGGTCATCAAAACATGCAAGAAGATGGGGATTAAAACAGTTGCCATACACAGCGATGTTGATGCCAATGCTGTAAGTACTGACCGAATGAAATAGATGGGGGTTCAGCAAGACTGGCAACTGCTACCCAAGCTTGTTTCTTACCATGGCAGGCATGTTTGAAGTTTTGAACTATCTTTGCATATGCCTTTTTCGTCCATGTGCATAAAAAGAGGGTAGATACCATGGGGGCTGAGTGAGGGGAAAGGAAAGGGGGAGAACTGGGCAAGTACTTAGCACTGTTTGTTTTTTCTTGTGTTAACTCTCCCATATTCTGCTCATGTAAATGGTATCTTGTTCTTATGTTCTTTTCCTGGATTAAGGCAGACAGTAGCACCTGATAAGTAGCTGCTCTCGTGCAGCAAGTATAAGGGTGGCAGTGAAACCAACATTTTGTCTTGCTAATGAACACAAAAGGCAATGAAAAATGAGTCTTAAGAGATGGAGGACTTGGTATAAATTGTTCTGTGCCTGGTACCTTCACCTCATTGCTTTCCACTTGCCAGAAGAATGCTCTCACCTAGCAGGTGTGCTGGACATGTGTACTGGAGCTGTTCCATTTGATGCTAATATTGAGGTGTCTGGATATTCAGCGGTGTGGCAGGAAAGTGGTAAAATGGCTCTCTAGACAGGAAGGGTACTTGTCTAGCTACTTGGTTGCTTCTTAGGTTTTGTAGTCTCTAGTTTATTTTAGAAGTATTTTAAGTCTGTAGCAAGAACAGAAAATTAGTATCTTTTGTGTTTTCTCTGAGTGATACAACATGCAGTATAGGCATACTTGCATATTCTTGCTGACTACAGACTACTATTCTTTGCCTGCAGGACTTACAGAGGAGAAAGGATTGGGGGTGCCTCCACGTTCTAGGATTGTTTATTGGAATTTGGAAGGGAGCTGAAACCCCATGTTATGATTTAATGGAAGAGGTTCCTCAGACAAGTTGACAGGAAAAAAATGTGTATTTTATGCTTGTCAGGACTTGGTTTGCTCAGTGCTTGAAAAACCAAAGCATGATAGGTGCAATTTGTGAAAGTTTAGTTAGGAGAACTTTGGTGTTTTCAGAGATAAGTGAGGGGGGAGAACTGTTGGGAGTTGGACTTCTGTCTGAGTCCTTTTGCAATTCTCTTCCTACATCACCTGCTCAGTTCAAATAAATAGGCTGCAGGTAGAATAAGGGTCTGAGACTAAACCTTCCTCAGATGAGTCATGCTCTACTACTGGATTTCTGTGCCAAGTAATTATTTTTTTGAGGTGCATGAGGAATATACTTTTATATTCTGGATTTTAGCTGGTGTCTGCAACTGGGAGTATAGTAGCTTGTGGATGCTCAATGGACTGTGAAATTATTTCCTAATGGATGGGTGTCAGGCATTATGATAAATCATAATTCTTCTGGAAGCCAGGGGTTAAGTGGATATGAATGCAAACTACTCGGTATGATCTACGATCCCTCTAGTAAAACAGGAGCATGCTAATGGGTGCTTGTATTCCATCTTACATGTATGTTATCTGCTGTTAGGATAAATGGATCTGCTGTTTAGCAGCACTGCATAGCCTTGTTCACTGGCATGAATTCTGAAAATAGACTAAAAACCTGTTTAAAAAGAGAGCGTGTTCTTTTGCCAATCAGTAATAGACCTGGAAAATGAATTGGTCTCTCCAGTGTGTCTGGATGGCTTTATATTTATTGTATGGACACTGCTATGAACTGGAGAATATGGAAAGTCTGAAAGTAATAAGTAAAAATTGAGATTGAAGAGTATAATGAGGGAATAAGAATGACGGGGAAAAGTACAGCTCATGACCTTAGGGAAGGGAGTACAAATAGCGCGTTACAAAGAGAATTGAAAATATAATAGCTGCTCTGCTTCAATCTACACTGCCGTCTTAGCTTTAAAAAGCGTATAGGGTCTCTAATTCCTAATAATTCATAAGAAAAAGTAAATTCAAGCTGGTATCTCAGAAATGCAATAATGTATTCAGAACAGTTCATAAAGATAACGTGTTAAATGCTGACATTTTGAGCTGATGGACAAAGACGAGGCTCTAACAAATTCTACAAGGGTGAAATAGTGCCTGCTTAGCTGCGTTGAATCCTTACTTAGACCAACAAATCTAGCCGTGTGCATTGGAGAAGCTTGCAGTATTTAAAAATCTCCCTCACTTTGTTTTGATAACACAGAAAAGTGTTTTAAACACATGGTAGCTGTACAGATGTTACTTAGACTTAATACAATCGGATCAAAAAATGTGCCTATGTCTACCGTACATCCTCTAATCACTTCCTTGGATGCTTGCACTGGGAAATAGCTTAACTAATGTCATCTATCTTAATGACTTGGAAATTTCCAGTAGTTCATTGTTTTGTGAATGACCCGGCTGTTGCGGTGATGTGTGTGGCTGCCAGTTTGGATGACCTGGATAGATGAGTCCGGAGGCCAATTTCTTTGCCTGTGTCACTTGTCATAAAGTAGTGACAAAAATGTTTTGTCCCATGTTATTTATTTTTGTTCAGGTTGCATCGACAGCTACCTTCTTGGCTATACCAGTGGTAGCAAGATGTCAAACACTGAAAACAGAGCTGGGAGCCGATATATCCTGCCAGTGAACCTCTGTCCCCATGTAGCTAGGAGAAACCCGCTTGATTTCTGGTGGGATTCTGTAAAAGATGTAACTCTCCTCTTGATTTTTGTGCTTGACAGGATTAAGCCACTCTTCTCTCACTCTTCCAAGACTTGCAAAGGCAATGAATGGCATAGGCAACTACCATGATGATGATAGTCACTGAACCAAAGACAGGAATAAATTTGAAGGAATAAATTTAAAGGTTCAACTAGCTGCCCATCCTAAAGCTATTTGTCTTTAATAGGGATAGCGGGACCTGTGTTTAAGTGATGACAGGAGTACAGATCTGTTTACAGAAAATATTTTTGAATAAAATATTTAAAAACAGCATGAATTGAAGCAAACTTTCTGTTCAGAACTTAGAGCAACCTTGGAGATGTGGTCTCTTATAACCTTAGCTGCGCAGCTTCTTACTAAAACATGGGTAGTCTGATACTCTGGCTACCAATTCATTTGTACAAGTAACTTTAAAAGGAGGGTAAGCCACTCAGTCTCTTACATCTCTCTGGCTTTCCCTTCTGTCACACTTGTTGAAAACAGAACTGAAATTGAAGCAGGGCTGCTTTAGTGTGCATATCTAAGGGGGGAAAAATCCAAAACCATAAATTATCCAGCAATTCAGGCTCCCCAGTAACAGCTTCTAGTTCATTCCCTACCTAGTGTTGTATGCCTAAATGACCCTAGCAGGCCTTTTCAACAGTATTTGTGTAGGAGTGATATATATAGTCTTAAAAGTGTTGATCTTTACTCAAAAGGTATTTTAAGGCTCGCTAGTGAGTAATGTTATCTTAAAGCTTTACTCTGATAGGCTTATTCAACAGAAAAATTCAAATATCCTTTTTTTTTTTAAAAATATTAAAACTGTCTGAGATTGTTACGGAGTTTAGTGTTGAATGGAGGTTGTGCACATGGCTGAAATACATATAGACCTTCAGTGAAACTACTTGCTTTTTTGTTTTCTTCAGATTTGGTTTCTGTGGAACACCTTGGCAAAAGTTACGAGCATTCTGTTAGCAATATTCATTTTGACGTGGTGATTTTGCATATTAATGAAAGGTAACTAGACTATAACAGCACAAAAGAATTTTGATCTCAAGAAATTAAGACTTTGGTAACATGAGCAGGAAGCAGCAGGAAGGACTGGTTTAAATTGGGAATGTAGTAAAAATTGAACAGCCTGCTGAAAGCCGAATAGTATTTATCTGAAGAAAGGAAAAGTAAAGCATAAAATACTGTTTGGTGAACTTTATCTGAAAAATATCCAAATACCTGAAGGATTTCTGTAGGTTAAAAACAGGAATTGTTATGGTGATAGGAGGGCAACATTAGCAAAGCTTTAACCTTTAAGGAGGTAGGTGACTTCAGGAGCTTTTGGTTGCTTGTGCGTTAATGCAGTTACAGGTAAATGGTATTAAATGGGACAGCGTTACATTTATATTGCCCAGGGCGTGAGAATGGGCAAAAAGATCACGTCCAATGTTATTTATGCTGTGGAAGATAAGTTGTTTCTCAACAACTGTCCAGAAATAAAATCAATGTGGTGTGGGCAAAGCAGTCTGGCAAAAAGTCTCCTGTGAGACCCACATGGAACACACTTTGTTATGAGGTACTACATGTATTCAGAAAAGTAGGTCATAGCTGATGCTTTTTAAGTTCTTGAGAATCTTGGCTAATACATTTTATTGTATCTGTTCTTTCCTGCACTTCTCCAAAATAAGTTGATGCAAACTGTACAAATACTGCTTTTCCTTCAGAGTTCAACTTGTAAAACACTAATTCTTTATACTTGGGTAGGTACAGTGGGGAAGAACCAGTAGGACTTGAAAAACATAATTCAAACATCCTGTGAAACTATTTTTGGGGTGAGAAAACAAGCAAAGAATTTTCAGTCAAAAAAGAATAATCATATGTATTTTTTTCCCCCTGAACTGATTGGAATAGAGGGTTAAGATGAAAGAGCCTCCTCAACCATAAATATAACACTGATGGTGCAAACATTGTCAAGGAAAGCTAGAGGACTATTGTAGTGCCTAATGTAATCAGCTAAAAGTATGATAAATGAAGAACAGCCTTTCACTAATTGGATCTGAACAAAAGAAGGTATAGCATAAAGCAGTGAATGAGATATAATTTTATTTGGCATTTTTTAACACAGCAGGGATTCTATAGCCATACGAAGCAATGAACTATAAATGACTGAAAAAATCCCATGGGAAAGTAATGTAAACTACTCAAACTCCATGAAGTACTGAACAACTAGTTTTGCCTCTAACACAGTTTTTCTATCACTCACTTAAGGCTTCAGGTGTTATTGTATTAGAAGGCCTTAAGCAAAGTTATCTCCAATTTTTTTGTAACTTTTGCAAATCATCTTGTTCTGCTGAAAAACATAAACCCAAAGACAGTGCAAGTGCTTTTAGTGATGCAAAATTAATTGCACATAATCATCTGTTTTCTAGAAGTGTTTTTCTTTGTAGAAAAACAAAACAATCAAACTATTATAGATCTTCAATTTCAAGGTCCTAACTTTATTTTTTTTCCAAGCTTGAAATCTGAGGTAGTATTTCAGAAGAAAGTGGGGCGAGGAAACTCTTTTTAAGGAAACTGCAAAGCTGATTAAGTTTGTAAGCTGCTATAGCAAGTCTGTTGAGGAGAATGAATCTGGAAGAACAAGTTGAGCTTTTGACTGAAACAATGAAAGCATAACTTTGAAGATTTTTCCTACAGCTTAACAGAATGCTGTACGTTCCTTTCTTCTCAAGAAACCTAGTTGGCAGAAATAAATATTTTGGGGGAATCGGGCAGTTTGTATTAATTAAGAAAGAAAAACAACCAAACACCAGAATTGTATTGAAAGATGGAAGTTTATCCGAAATTGAGTTTTCTTTACTTATAACTAACTCATGGAGGTTTTATAGTTTAGACAAACTCTATTTGTTTTGCTGTTTACCTTTTTTTTTTTTAATATGCAAAACTGTCATCTGCTCCAAAATCTAGAGATTTAAGCATTTTGACAGCTCATTGCCTCCCAATGGCACTTGGAGTCTGTGCTCAGATAACCTGAGGAAAGATCTAGTTCAAGTACCTATACGAGAAGGAAATGCTAATATTTTAATGCCTTGTTTAAATACATGTTTCCCAGACTAGTGTCTAAAGTGCATAGAAAGAGATTCTTTGCCTCCACATACTATGCCTGGAGCAATTAACTTTTAGTATGTGGTGGTGTTTCTAAAGAGTACAGAATAGTATGATTTTTGCAAAGGAGAAACATTAGGGTCAGGGTTGAGGTTGCTGTTCTGCTCTTCCTTCAATATTTAAATACGTGGCTTTTGCACGTGTCCATGCATTACAGCTAGGACCATGCCTAACAAATGCAATTATCTTTGAAAGAAACGACGAGGAAGCATGTTGCTTCTTTCTCCACGAGAGATGGTGGAGGTGATATCCCTTCTTCTGTCCCATTACCTTATTGAGTGAACAGCAAATGCATGAGTAAAGTATGACATGTCGGTGGTGATCTTCCTGTGAAGACTCCAGTACCTCCATGGAAGGAGTGTGCTGGTGTTCAAACTTGTATCTTGCCTGCCAAGCGCAGTCTGCTTTTTCTTTTGGAACCTTACCATAGCTTCTAGGCCCAGTGGCTGGGTGGAGAGTGCTGGTGATGAGGAAATACTCATTTTTGTTGGCTGTGAGGAGCAATGCAAGCTGATGGTTTGATTTTAGAAGTTGGGGGTGGCTCTTCAGAGCGCTACAGTCCTTAAGTTTCATCCTGTTCTCCAAATACTTGTTATGCATTTTATTCAGAGATAGGATGACAAGAAACGCATCATATATGACCTTTGGAATAGGGACAAACACTCAAACTCCTTTTGTGTAGCTTGGCTAAGCTGGCATGTTATTTGTGTTAGATTCTGGGTGAAGGCGTTGCACTGGGCAAGAGAAGAAGGTTGCAGAGCAGAAGGCTTTAAGGATCATGCTGCCTGCCTTTTGGGGACACTTTCCCCGAAGGTGGGAAGTGTGCTTTGGAAGGATGGAGTTGAACCCAAGTCTTTTGACCTTTGTGAGGAGGGTTTTTTAAGTACCACGCTGATTTATTTGAAGAATCAGTGCATGGATTAAAACTAACTTCTTACCATAAAGCTCATTTGGGGGAGGTGGTTGTCAGAAGATGTACTGAGTTGTCCTTGGGGTAGGAAAATGCCAGAGCTTGGTCAGAAGTTTGTCATGACTTAAATATCCAGGTGGTCACTGCTGTAGAGAGTGGCTCTGTGGGTGCTGACAACTGCCCACATTAGAAGGAATTATGGAGGAACAGGGCTGGGGCTGTAGGGTGCAGTGATTCACTCTGAAGACATGGGGTCTTTGCCGTCTGCCTTTTATCTCTTTTGGGTTGGTTTTAGTGTGGTACTGTGGACTTGGAGCCCGTTAGTGCTGGCTTGATGTGCTTGCTGGACTGCATCTTTTGGTTGAGGCTTTCCCTGGGAGATAGCCAGCTCGTGTGCTTTGAGGCACCCGTGTGGTACGTGAGGGTGGCCAAGAGATTAACTTAAATGCACCCATGATTTGGACTTAAATGCTAATGTACGCTCACCTGAAGCTGCTGTAATTGCTAGCTTGCATGGCTTTGCCCTTCTGGGCACTTTCCTTACCTTGTGCTGAGCTGTTCTAGTGCTCTGAACACACCAGACACCTTATTTGTCAAGTTAGTTAATGTTTTTTTCTACTGATTTGGTATGCTAAAATATTTCAGTGGAATGCCTGATGGATGCTGGAGCTGTTTATGGAGGGAAGATGAGTTCGGTCAGCCATCAGTGAAACTGACTGGTGCTGGCTGCGGGGCTGCGACCTGTGTGGAGAGGTGCACAGGCACCTCAGTGCTCACCCTCACAGTCCTGGCAAACAGGCTGAGCAGGGCTGAAGTCACTAGACTTCCTCACTTCTGAGGACTTTTGGCTTTTTTTCTTGGGCGACGAGGAGAGGGCAGGCAGCTCCTTCCTCTGTGCTGAGGATTGCTCAAAGATGCTTCTTGAAATACTGGCACAGGCAGCTCAGATTCAGTGGCTCCTGCTGCCATACTGGCTCAAATCTACTGCACTTACCCCAAAAGTCAGTAGGGTATTTGGGCTGGGTATTAGGAAGAACTTCCTTACTGAAAGGGTTGTTAGGCATTGGAATGGGCTGCCCAGGGAAGTGCTTGAGTCCCCATCCCTGGAGGTCTTTAAAAGATGTTTAGATGTAGAGCTTAGGGATATGGTTTAGTGGGGACTGTTAGTGTTAGGTTAGAGGGTGGACTCGGTGATTGTGGAGGTCTCTTCCAACCTAGATGATTCTGTGATTTACCTGTTCCAGTCCATTTTCTGTGCGCTGATCCTTTTATTTCCAGAGATGATGGCGGCATCTTTTGAGTGTTATTTTGAGGCTCTTTGAGTGTCCTGGCTCTTTCTGGACTTCATTCTTCACCCAGGTCTTCAATCCTTTCTTTGTGCAGGTTCACTTCTCTTGCTCCTGTGGTTTGTGCGTCCCAGCTGTGTTATTTGCTGTCTGTACTGGGTCTGGCTGGGAAGTTAACTTTCCCTGCAGCAGCCCATACAGTGCTGCGCTCTGCACTTGTAGCTAGAACAGCAGTGGTATCACACTGGTGTTGTGTCTGCTGCTGAGCAGTGCTGGCACAGCATCAGGACTCTCTCTGACCCTCCTAGGGGGTGGGCAAAAAAGTGAGCGAGAAACATCAGCAGGGCAGCTGACCTAAACCAACCAAAGGGATATTCCATACCATATGATGTCACACTCAGCAATAAAAGGTGGAAAAAGGAAGAAGACGGGAGGGGTGGGCTCTCGTTGTGAAGACGTCTGTCCTCCTCCCGAACACCAGCTACGTGCGTTGAGGCCCTGCTTCAAGGGCGTGGTCAAGCATCGCTCATCTGTGGGAAGTAGAGAGTAATTTCTTTTCCTCTGCACTTCCACATAGCCTTTATTTGTCTTGTTTAGTTATTCCCTTTCCCCCTCCCTCTTCCCCTTTCCCTTTTTTCCCCTTCAGTTAATTTGTTTAATTGATAATGTTTCCTTAATAATTATTTTTTCCCTTTAATTAAATTATCCTTATCTCAACCCGTGAGTTGTTCTTTCCTTTACTTCTTTCCCTCCTCATCTGAGGAGGGGGAGTGAGAGAGCGGTTCTGGTGTTCAGCTGCCTAGCATGGTAAAACCACCGCACTGTCTGCTGTGGTTGTGGGCATTCAGGTATGATCTCTTTTCAGGCTGTATTCACGAGCAATGCTGTTTGGCAATCTTATCTCACTTCTTATCTGTGTGGGTGTAAGCACTGGTTAGCAGGCTTTGGGCTGAATTTCCCTATGCTATCAAGGCTCATAGGCAAAGATGGACCCAAGGCAGAATTCTTAAGTGATCTTCACAGATGCATGGGGAATGGCTTTTGCAGCTGTTTTTAGCCTGTGGTGTCTATAAAGAGTAATTCTCTCCCATTCTTAAATTCCTGTCCCCTGTGTACCTTATTCTTCTGTTGGCACCACTATACGTGCAGCCTTTTAGTAATTGGATCCAGGCTGCTTATATGTCTGAAAGGAGTGCGAAGAAAAGAAAGAGATGGGCATCAGTGAACTCATGTGACTGACTGCAGGGCTTCATGACAGCTAATGCTGTCAGGACACATGGTTGGGGCAAGGAGAAAGGAGACTACCAGATTGTCCTTTTGAGAGGAAGTATGGATTTAGTGTTCTAAGGTGCGTCCTTGATATCCATCTCCTTCCCTTCTCCCTCTTCCCTGTATACCCTAATGGTGGGATATGTAGTGGAGCTATGTGAAGAACTGGATCAGGAAGCAGAGATACCTTTGAAGATCCTTGTAAGGAGGGTTGTGTTTAAAGCCACATACATCTGATAGTTAGCGGTACGGCTCAACAAAAGGCTGCAGGGTGTTGTGGGATCTGTGGCTGATAGGCTTTGGTTCCATGGGTGTGATCCTGCTATTTTTTTTCCTATGGAGGAATGTCAAAATAGAAACTAAATTCGAAATGAAGTATCTAAAAGACAGAAAAACTCAAGATTGGAGACCTTAAAGTGAAGGTGTAGCAGGGAGAGTGAGGGCAGTATAGTTGGTGGGGAATCGGGTATAGGTACAGATGACCACATCACCGTTTAATGGGTATTGTGGTTTTTGGTTATACTTTATTCCTTGTTTTTAAAATATATTTTTTCCTGCTTGTTTGCTTGCAGTAAGATAGCACTGTAATTTACAAGTTTGAGATGCTCTTTCTCTTAACTATTATTACTGCTAAATCGTCTGCAAGTAGCAACTAACATCCTTTCATAATTGTTTCAAACCGAGATGGTGATGGCTGCTTCTTTTAAAAGAAACTGCTCCGTCCTTTGAACTTGTCTAGTGTGTGTGGGGGAAGGTTGGAGCAGGAGTAGAACGACCATCTAAAGGTCATATCTGCAACAACAAGTGGTCACTGGGAAATGAGTTCGGCAAAATCTGTAGAGTTCTTCCTTAGAATAAGTGAAATCCTCAAAACTGAATTTGGAGAGGATAGGTCTGTGTTAAACAATTAAACATAGACCTAAATCAACTTTACTTCTGTGTTTGTCTCTCAAGTGTCTGGCTAAAGCTTAGTCTTTTAGGTCAGTGTGGTCAACCTTGACACCTGTTTTCAGATCTTCATTGGAAATCAATACAGCAGCTCTTCTCAATGATAGTGTCAATAATTAGTGTTTGAAATTGCTTCCAGAAAGGAGTTTTCTGAAACAGCCTACAGCTGTTTTTTTGTGTGTTACTGTTTTAATTCAAAGACACAAAGCCCCAAATACTCATTCATGTGCCCTGTTTAATATAGGGGAAAAAGATAGTCTGAGTAATTGGTGCAAAGTAGTAGCTATACTTAGTGGTGCCTTGGATTTGATAGAGATGTATGTGTTTTATTTCAGTTCAGTACCTTTTTCTAGTTTCTGTCTTGCTGTGCTAATCGGGCAGTGCTCTGAGTTCATAAACATTAACGTGATGCACGGTATTGCATGAATTCTTGCAGCTTCTTAGTATCCAGTGTTTAATACTGGCTCACTGGTGACTCGTAAAGTACAGCCCTTGTAAGGTAGGACATTGGCAGTCATCAAAGTGAAACCTGTTGTAATGTTGGCTCTTGACAAACTTGTGGCACAGTTTGCTTGTGACAGCATGTCATCTCCCACGTCTGCTCTCTGTAGTAACGGCACATCACTTTCCAGGAATCACGTCTCTAAGACTGACCTTTGATTGTTTTGTTCTCATCCATTTTATTGCATACGCAGCTTCCTGAGGCATTAAGATTGAACCTGAGAAGCAACAACAGCTTCAGTGTGGTACTGATGGTACCTGCTGGGGGCAGTGGATGATAGTGCTTTGGAAGGAGGGAGTGGAAAGGGAGGACAGCACGGTTCTTCACGTCCTTTCTTCCACACGAATAAGCTAAGTTGCCTGACTGAAGTTGATACGCACTCTTCCTTTTTGATCTTTAAGGATTGTTTTTTTCCAATGTAATACAAAAATCCCAGTCTGCAAGTAATGCTTAACCTAGAAGATCTGTTATGAAATCACGGATTTATTTTGTATCCCTTTCCCACTGCATTTTCTTTGTAATATGAGATAATAATAAGGGGGCCATGGCTCTGTAAGCACGTGCAGCCATCAGTGCAGTGAACACACGTTGAGCTTGGGTCCCACAATAACGCAACTGTTAGGGACTGGCTCCCTGCCGGAGAGGAATGTGAATGGAAGCTGAGGCAACTGGGTTGGATTGCATGCAGATAAGATCCCAGTTAGTGTGTGGGATACTGGCACGGGGCCAGCGGTTGCAATTGGTTTGTGGTGTTGCATTAAGAACAGGTGTGACCAAGTCATCTTCCAGCCCACGCTGGCTGGCACTTCTGACAGCCTCTCACCTTGGTGTGTTACAGCCACTTTCTTAAGGATCAGGTGACCTGCCTGACTGTGGGTTTTGTAGTGATATTCTTTACTTACCTTGGCAGTGGTTGTCTCCTGAGAATTAAAAAAGTCTGAGACAGTGCATTACTTTTCCAGATATATGAAACTGAGTGGCTGGTATTTGGTCTACTCGTTTGTAGCACTTTATGATGTTGAATAGTAGAGATGGTGAAGGATGTCACGCATGTGTGCATGATGAAGGTACTAGTTTGGTGAATAAAAGAGAGCTTTCCTGAGCTGCAACCAGACCTTGGTGGGGACCTTGTATTAAACTGGAACCGTGTACATTTAGCTAGAAGTCTGAGCAGCCTAGAACTTGTGTTTCTTTTCTTTTAACAGAACTTCAAATTGATGCGTGCCCATTCTTAGGTGTTATCAATACTTGCTTCCTAAAAGATACTTTGGAAGTTTTATTGGTTACGTATTAGCAACTGGTTATGATAGTCCCTGCAGAAGTTGTCCTATGGCTTTATTGTTTCTTCATTAAGCCCTATTGTAACTGTAAAAGAAAAGCAGCTTTGAGCAAATTAACTTGTGTTAATCATTAATTTGTGACTGCTGGCAAGATTTAATATTTAGAAGTATGTGGAAGGAGTGCGGTTCAGTCATCCATGCCTTGGGCTGCAGCAAATTCCTGGCACTTCTCCCTGAGCCTGGGATTAGGGGCAGGGGAGCGGGGTCCTCACAAGTGGGAGGCATGTTGTGGTTGAGGTGCTGGGTTGCAGGTGAAGGCAGCTGCAGGAAGGAGGTGAGCTGGCTGCAGGATCACAGAGGACAAACACTGGGAGGTTCTTTTGCAGAGAACCTGTGGAGCCAAGAGCTTTGTAAGAGGCTGTACTGGAGTAAGTGGAGGACAGAGACTCAGTATAGGGAAGGCTGTGACTTCTGTCAGTAGGCCTTGTTGTAGCTGTCTGCCAAAATCCTGATCAAGAATAGGAAGCAGATGAAACTTGTTTAAGAAAACTGAAGGAAGCCTCATAATTGCAGACCCTAGTACTAATGTGGGGTTTTAACCATCCTGATAACCGCTGGAAATATGGAGTGAAAACACTTCCAGGAGCCTTCTGGAATGTGTGGTGGGTGATTTCTTGACATAGATGATTGAGTTAACTAGAGGAAATGCTGTGCTGGACATCATAGGAAGAAGGAAGAGCTGATCATGGCTATGAAGCTTGATGACAGCTTTTGGAAGAAATGAAATTTAGATTCTCAAGAGAAGTAAGACAAATAGCAGAACTATAAGCCTGGACTTCAGGAGAACGAGCTTTGGCTTGAGCAATGGCAGGATACCATGGGAGACTTATTTGGAGATCAAAGTGGCCCAGGAGAACTGGTTGATATTCAAGGAAAACCTCCAAGCAAAGGAGCTATGTCTATTCCGGATTGTATGAAAGGGCAACAAGAAATTTGTGTATTGGCAGCAAAAGGAAGGAAAAAGAAAATGTTGGTTCATTGGGCATGGTACCTAATAATGACAAAGGGTATAGAAGAGACTGGGATAATCAATGCCTTCTTTGCTTTGGCCTTTACTGGGAAAGTCCTGGGCCTCCCAGGTCCCTGAACCTAGCAGTAGTACCAGGTGAAGCATAGCCTTGCTCACAACTGGGAAAGATCAGGTGGGTATCACACAAAGTCTGTGGGCCTGGATGGGATGTGTGTGACAGAGTTGAGGAAATTAAGCTGATTTCACTGGGAGACTGCTGTCTTTTATTATGGAAATGTCACAGTGTTGTGGGAGGTTCCTGATGACTGAGAAGAGATCCTTGAACCTGTCTCCAAGGAGGATCCAGAGAACTACAGGAAAGTTACTGGAGAAAAAAAGAGTGGTGTGAGTTTTTTGGAAGACGTGTCCTATTATATGAAGGATAAGAATATGGTTGAGAGCAGTCAGCATGGATTCATCTGGGCAAATCATGCCTGGCTCATCTGGTAGCCATATTTGATGTGATCAGGTCCATGGATGAAAGAGCAGTGGGTATCATTTACCTTGTCTTCACTAGTAAGATGCCTGGTATCCTGTAGCATCTTGGTAGCTGAAGTCGAGTTATAGTCAACCTAGCTAAACTGCCAATTAAGTGGAAGAATTGGAGCAACTCTCTAGAGATCCCTTCCAACCTCAATTAATTGTTTGTCTGTTCGGTGTGTTTTTGTGATGGCACAGAGTTGGGGGAGAACCATCACTTTATGCAAGTAAGAGCAAAACATAGGATAGGTATTTGATTCATAAATTGTTTTGTTATCAAATGGTCAAATATGATTAGTCCATAGCCCTTAGCTACCCAAAATAAAAGAAAGCAGTTATCTTTTTTCACCATTTATGATGTTGTATTTGCCAAGAAAAAGAATGCCTCTTCATAGATAATCTGAATGCTTATTATGGAAATATGGCCTGTTTCTTTACCTGTTTGACTTCTTAAAATTACCTGTTAGCCATAGCTGAATCATCAGTTTCAGCTTTGGGGAATTATTTTTGCAGTTAAGATTTTTCTTGGGATATACAGATATCAAAATGCTGATGCGAGTCTAAGTACGTAGAAAGATGATAATGAGAGTGCACATAAGCCTCGAGTTCTTTGTCGTAATTTTAATAAGAGTATAAAACTTGTAGGGGAAGCCCAGAAACTGAGATAATAGCTATTGCTTATGACCGCTTCCAGCATAATTTTGCTGATCTTGTGCTTAACGTTTTCCAGCTTTACATGTGGTGGTTTAGCTGTTTGAAAACTCTTCTGCTCAGTTATGAGTAATGGTTTTGTTCAAAAATGCATGGCTGCTGCTCTTAACTTCAGCTTTTCTGGATGCTGCTGCTGGTTCAGTATCGGATCTGTCAGCTTCCTAGAAATGCTCCCAAAAAGCTAAATGGCTGAACCTGATTTCTCTTGGACTTCTTTTTGCTTAATATTCGGTAACTTGGAGAAGGAGTTTATTGTGGAGAAGAGCTAACAAGTATACTGTGCAAGAGAGCTGCTGGGGGCTGCCTTTTTTTTTTTTTCCTATCCTTTCTTCTTTTTTGTTCTTAAAGCCTTTTCCAGAAGACAACAAATGCGGTTATATTGCCTGGCTAATGTTTGTGCTCTGTGGAGGTGAGAAGTTGGCACTTTGAACGTGTTAGAGGCTAATCAGAATCCAGCCTTCAGCTTTGAAAAACAAAACAAAAACCCCCAAACCACCTGTGATAACAAGTTTTAAGGACTGTGACATTCCTCAGGCATTAAGGCCCTGGCATGGCGGGGCTGCGGTGTGGTGCAATAAAGGCTTGGTGCTGGAAAGCTGCCCGATGTGTCTTCCTAGGCCACTCATTTATGCCATGGGAAAGGATCCCAAAGGGCTTTCAATTTAATACTGCTTGCTTGCACAATTTTTAGTGGCTGAAAACCTTGTATATGTAGGAGGGAAGAGGAGATGGCTAAGGAATGGCTTTTGGACACTGTTGGCTGATAGGGCCAGGTCCAAGTGTTCTGAATTTTCCCTTTAATAATGTGGAATGACATGCAGAATAGCTGGGCTTGAGCAGTCTTGCTGCTTGCTACTGTGACCTGAGAGACCACTGCTGTTGCTTTCTTCTCTTACACTTTCAGCAAAGTACTGCTTTTCTTGATTGCGACTTTAAGACTGATTGAAGCTTTGAACTTTCTATGTATTAGCTTTCTATGTATTAGCTTGTGTTCTTCGTTTACATTGTTAAGTAGAGTAACATTTTATACAACTTTAGAAACCACAGGAGCATCTGTTCTTTTGGTTTGAAAAGCCATTTTTGTGCTGTCTAACACTTGATAAAGAATGATCAACTCCTGAGTTTATTTGGTAAGTAAGTGCTGAATTCCAAGTCTTTAAATTTACAGTACTACAGTATTAATAAGGACTTTGCTATTGTATTTTCTCTCATTTTAATGATCATATTGTATCTTTATCGATGCTAGCTTCTAATTTGATGTATGTGTATTTAGTATGTAGTGGGTCTGTAGCTTTAAATATCACTGCTCTCTAAAAATAAAAATTTGAGTGCAATGTGGGGGAGGTGTTTGGCTCTATGATTCTTTTTTAAGGTAACAACCTGAATTTGGATGTTAAATTCAATTTTATCGTATGATATGAATTACACTTCTACTGTAACCATATTTGATTTCTACTTGGTGAATGCTCTGGAGAGATTTTGCAGTCAGCCTGGAACACGGGTTAAATTGAGCTTCAAGTTTTGTCCTGTGTTCTTGTTCCATATCTGTGGAGCTCAAGATTGACAGATAAACATGTAGACGGTGAGCTCTGTGATACTGATGCCTGTTGACAGCAGTTTCCTATCTATTTTTTTTTCCTTCAGAGGAAATACTATAATTGTACTGCAAGTCAACGTCAGTGGCTGAACAGAAAGATGTAGTTTTATAGATGGTCTTAACAGTTTCAACTGAGCATTTTCCCCCAAAGTAGAACTTGATTCTGTGCCAATTTTAGTCCTTTCTGCAAAGAATTTTCTTTATCGAGTTAGCAAAAAAAAAAGTGCATTCTTTGTATGAAGTAGTTCTGAAAGTTCATTTAAAAAAATACTGGAGTAGCGACCCTCAAAGAGCAACATGGCTATGCTAAAAGGTTCTTATAAAGTAATCAGCATAGTCCTAACATATGGAAATTTAAACAACATTTTTGATCTTCAGATATGCCCTTTTAAGGAAGTCTTGAGCTGCTAGAATGTCACATTTCCATCAGCTGAACTAAAGGATACAATCACTATTGCAATTTTCTGCCCTCGGCAGATTTCTGGGGGTAAAGCTAACACATTAACTATCATTCTAAATTCACTTCTGCAGGCAGGCGTGCATGCCTGTGTATTCTTTGCGCCAATATTCTTTCCACAAAAGAAATTTGAATTGTATGACTTCAAGCAGTTAAGTCAACAGTGGCCTTGAGGTGCAAATAGTCAGATCATATGCTCTTTAAGAAATGATAGGTGTAGTAAGTCTGGGATGAATAAGGCTGTTGCAGTTCCTAAGTTAAAGTGAAAACTAACACTTCTGTAGGAAGTTTATCACTGAGTAACTTTTCCAAAACTTTTGCTGGTCTGAGTTTCTCACTTCCTTTCTGTCTTCAGTGCTCTGTTTCTGTAAACCAAAACAAGACTCAGTTTTGTTCCCTTCTAGCAACCCTTCTAGGAAGAAAAGCAGTGAGGTTGCATTTGGAGGGGTGGGGGAGGCTGGGGGGGGGGGGGGGGAATATTCATGCTTGATTTGTTTGAGACATTAAGGTTCTATTTTATTTTCAGCCCTTTTCATTCTTCATGGATGAAGTCTCTGAATTTAGTTGCCCCAGGATGTGGTGTTTAAACTTGCTGGGCAAAACTGACATAGAATCACTTATTTATCATGTTAGGTATGACAGATAATTTTGCCAACCTTATGTAAACTGTGCCAGAGAGGTGAAGAGTTTGGGTCACAGACTCAGGAGTGAGAAATCTGTGTGCATGGGTTAGGGTGAGTATTTTGATAGGAAGCTTGTGAAGAGCTCTTTGCTTTCAAAGGCAGTGATCCACAGCTGCTTTCAGAGGTGTGTTTCAAAGGTTTCTAATGGTGTGTATGTCAGGTATGTAGTGCAGCCACACTAAAATTAATTCTCTCACTATTTTTATGGATTCTTGCAGTGCTGCTGTGTTTGCATTTCCATGTATTAGAACACATCCTCCCAATTTGTCCTTGAAAAATGTTACTTTAACATTATCCTAGCAAGCGCCTCTAAGTTGCTGTCTGTCTAGTGTAGCCCTACAGGAATGTGGTCTGAAGTGAGATGGAGGTTTCATTGCGGGTCTATGATCATATTTCAAACAGTCTGGGTCAGTGAAGGTCCAAGAGTGTGTGTGAGGGCTCCTGCCAATTTCAGGTTCAGTCATGTGAGCAGGCAGTCGCTAGAGGCTGTACCAGGGCACCTGGGGTAGACCACTATCGTCAGTGCTTGGAAGAGAGCGCTCTGTGGCTCTGAGTGGCATTGATTGCCGAAGTGTCTTCAGCCAGAAGAATACAATGGAATGGTTGAACGTGCATTTTACTGTGTTATTTCAGTGTTTTTTTTTTGTTTTTTTTTTTTCTACATCATCGGCTAGGGCATCTGCATCAGTGAACATAGGACTTCTGTAAGGCCTTTGAAGGCCCAGAAGGCCAACCGTATCCTGTGCTGCATAAAAAATAGCATGGCCAGCAGTTTGAGGGAGGTGATTCTCCTCCTCTACTCTGTTCTCGCGAGGCCCCAGCTGGAGTGCTGTGTGCAGCTGTGGGGCCCCCAGCACAAGAAGACACGGACCTGTTAGAGTGGGTACAGAGGAGGGTCACGAGGATGACCAAAGGACTGGTTACCTCTCCTACGAAGAAAGGCTTGTTCAGCCTGGAGAAGAGAAGGCTCTGGGAAGATAGACTTTTTATCATGGCCTGTAGTGACAGGGACAAGGGACAACAATTTTAAACTGGAGGAGAGTAGATCTAGGTTTGATATCTGGAAGAAATTCTTCACCCAGAGGGTGGTGAGAAACTGGCACAGGCTGCCCAGAAAAGCTGTGGATGCCCCATCCCTGGAGGTGTTCAAGGCCAGGCTGGATGGGGCTTTGAGCAACCTGGTCTGGTGGGAGGTGTCCCTGCCCATGGCAGGGGGTTGGAACTGGGTGGCCGTTAAGGTCCTTTCCAACCCAAACCATTCTGCATGTCTGTGAGCTGGTGGGTAGGTGGGTCTGTGATTCATCATGTTGTCTGGTATATGGTGTGTCAGTCTGCAAGTTTACTGATGGTGAATGATCTACTTTGGGCAAGGAAGTGGGGAATGTTACGAACCTTGGAGATGGTGTCATATACCCTTTCCTCCCTGCCCCATGCCTTATGTCTATGTGTCTATATAAAGTCTGTGTCTAATTGGACTGAGACAACTGGAGAGATGATGATACAGAGTTAAAGTAGGGAAGAAGGTGATCTTTTCTGAGAAAGCAGCTCCTACCAAGTTTTTATTTTAGTTCTTAATGGGTTGTCTTTTCTGATTAGGCTATTTCAGCAGGAACATATATCTACTTTCTGATATAGAAAAAGCAAACGTATCCTATGTCAGTGAGTTTCAAAGCTAGCATTAGTTCTTTCAGAGCTCTGAATGCTTTTATATTGTTTCAGCAGGAAAGATCCTTAAATTAAAATTAACTTTGAAACTTTACAAGTTTTTTCATTTTCTTAAATTAATGAAACTTAACAGTTCTCTTCTTCCCTCCAAATAACCCAGTTTTTTTCTCACTTGAGCCCTCAAGATGAATTGTCTTGCTTTAAGCTCGTCCTTTTCTGCCAGCATGTATGCATACAGTAAAATATATGAATACTTGACGTTTACAGTGTTCAAACAAAAAGCCAACAAAATTCATGAAAATCTCAGAGCTGCATCTTACTCAGGTGGCCTGCTGTTTGAAATATGACTCCTGGTGTGTATTGTACTCTTAGCCCTAGGATTCAATAATGAGATTGAGTGGTATTTTGTGTGAGCACTTCTGGATGATTGACAGTGAGGTGATGTGAATCATCATTTATCAGGATATTATCATGCCTACCCTTGATAATTTCTCCCTGCTGTCTGGGGAGGTGGTGAAGACAGATAGGACTTTGTGATGTCAAAGTAATTAGTGTGCGTTGGTTTCCAGCTGAACAAACTGGAAACTAATGATCAGGTAAATGAAGATGAAGTGCATTAGTGTAAGGATGAAGGTGCAAGGACCTTGGGGAAGAGCTTATCAAAATTTCATGGGGGTTATTTGAATATTTGACAATTTATTTGTGCAGTTGCAAGCAACATTTAAAACTACTGAAGGATACTTCTGCAACAGTCTATTTACATGTCCTTTGTTAATACCGCTTCTAGCGAGAGGGTCAGCTCTAGGGTTGCGGACATCAGACTCTCCAGTCTAAAGACCAGACACTCTTTACAACTTCAATAAAATCTGTGTAGTGAATTTCTAGGTAATGATAGCAAATTGGAGTTGAATGGTGTTTAGGAATTCCAGTGTCCATTGAAAAGGTTGGGTTTTCCAGTGATATGTCCCTCTTATTTTAAAAGGGGAAGATGACCATAACTGAGCTTACATATCTTTGACCCACGGCCGACTGTTTTATGCCCTTAAAGTATTGTAGTGTTGTTTGTACATATATTACAAGGTCCATATTCTAAGATAATTACATAACTGGTGATGCTGGAACAGGTTCCTGACACCATGCGTGTTTCTTGGTGCAGGTTTTGAAAATATCATGTGTGGGTTGTTACTGAAATATTTTTAACCTTTAAAAAGAAAACAACAAAAGTCTCCTTAGGTGTGTTCAGCTACGGTGATAGTATAAGTGATGCTTAATGCTTAAGACCAGCAGTGTGTAATTCTTTCCCTAGATTAAACATAGCCAGCAGTAAGTGGTCTGAGGGTTTCTGTAGTTAACTTTATCACATGATTAGTTATTGCTAATTTTAATTAACTGATTGAAAAGCTATCTGTTTCACATGCTTGCTTTTCAATTATTAAAATGCTAATTTACTCGTTGCCATTTATCAGTACACTCGTAGTAGTAATATGCCAGTCTTCTAGATACCTCCATGAATAACGTATCCGTGGCAGTGGACAAAGTTTTGTAATTAAAGCCTCATGGTAAAGCTGCTCTTTAGGCTAGCTTTATGTACACAGCTTTCTTCTCTTTATTTCATTTTCTTGAATTCTTTTTCTCCCTCTTCTTTGGTGAAAATGAGTGGGCTAGAATCCCTGGCAGGAATTTGTCCGTATTAATATGGCTCATCAGAGACATTATATTTAATTGGAGAGCCTGCGGTATAGTCGCAGGAGGCCGAAGGGAATTATTTAGCATTAGCGATGGCTCGTCTGGGAGTTGTGCACTAATCAAGGAGCTTGTGTGTTAACTGTAGGGATGATGGGAGTTATGACGATTATGACATGTGAGCACATGTCTGTATGAGAACTGGACAGGCAATGAGTTAATCAAGAAATATATTAAACGGCTCCCATGCTGCTTCATTATTACGCCGTAGAGGGTCTGTCAGATTGTGTACTTTAACCGAGGGGGTGTGTGTATTATAAAATCCAATAAATAGATGTCTTTACAGGTAAAGTAAATACCATCTTTTTAACAAAAGAAAAACATTTTCTACATATTTTTAAGTGGATGTGGGCTTTTAAGCTCAGTGCTGAAAATAAATTAGAGAATACTTGGTCTGAAAAATGCATTTAAACACTTTGTTTAATTGTTCCTCTCCAATCTGCTCTTCTTGTATTTTATCAAATGTGTGCTTTCAGTAAACGTGAATTATTTCCTGCTTAAGATCTTAAAAACATCTGGTTGAATCAAAATGTAATGTTAACACTTAGCTTTAAAAAATATAAATGCTAATTGTTTTTCACCATCAGGGTGATACAAACCTTGCAAATTTAAAAGAAACAAACCCCCAAACCCTAAAATGTAATGCATGTTTACATGCCAGGTAGGCCCATCCTTTGCACAGCATGGTTAGAGGCATCCATTTCTAATCTATCAAGGAATTATTAGTTATGCTGGGAGGGGAAAAATCACATTTTAAAGAAATGAAACTAATAAACTGAGTTCACTGAAAAAAAATCACACCATTGCATAAACCCACAAACCAACTGGTTTATATCTGCAGGCAAACTCATCCAACAGCTGCTGGCTAGGTGAGCACGTGCACTTCTCCTGCTATTGTAAGCACAGCCAAATTTGATAAAACTTTCTACCAAACTGTGACCTTCATGTATTAACTTAATTAAAGCAGTATCATGGCCAGTACCCAAAGTGTTAACCTGTAGGAGGTTGTTATTGAAATCCATTATCTGTGGAGTCAGTATTAGTGGTCAGCAGCATCAGAAGTAAAACTGCAAGCAAGACCCTCCCTTGGGTGCTGTGAGCTCAGCAGGTTAAACTGTCAAAGCTTCTTAAAGGACTGGTAGTTAAACCCCCTGGAGTTAAAGGTAAACCAATCATTTGCTGTCAGCAGGAAATATGACTTTATTTAGCAGGTTGGAGGGGGAAGAAATGCTAACAGGGAAGAGGATTTAGACAGAAGTGTTGTGTGAGCATGTCACTGTGCTATGTAGATTCTATGCAGCGTGGGAAGACTTGCTTAATTCCAAGTGTTGTAAAAACAGGAATTTATTTATATAGAAACTTACTCCAATGTCTTATAAAGCTATACATGAGGCTGAGCTAAACTGTTAAACCTGTAAATATTTCTTTTAAGTGAAGAATGCAAAAGTTGGTAACTTTCTTAAAAGTGGGAACAGTTGTCACCATATAGAAATGGGTTGCTTCTTTCCTTTTGCTTTTGTGGACTGTGTATAACTTAATAGCCTTTTTTTAAAACCATGCTAAGTGCATTTAACACTGACCAAGTGCGTTGTATGCAAGATTTAAGCATATGCTTATTAAAATAAACTCGTGAACTGTGTTCTTTTATGTATCAATACCTATTTCCTCAACATGGTACACTCCTTTTAGGATAAAGCTGTTGGATGTGCTGAAATAACACTGTTGTGAGATTAATGGGTTACAGTAGAGATTAAGATTCTGCTGTACTTGAATTACCTTCAGATGGCAAAGTGTGTGTTATAAGAAATCATCTGGGAAATGGGAATGTCGGAAACTACTCAATAACCTAAAAAGCAAATTAAAGATCTTCTTGGGGTCATGCTGAAACAAAATCTCTGCTCTTTGAGATGTAGCTATTGCAGAATGATGAGAGATTGAAAAAAAGGCTTTTGTCTTATGTTTGTGTCACACCATATGAAGTCTGGCATCAGCACCTGTGGCTTGAACAGTGTTGGCATTATCTGTGTGAAAATCTTACTTAGATTGTGTGGGTTTTGTCCATTCTTGTCCAGTTTTGGTAAGCCAGCTAGCTGTCTGTAGACTGCACACAGAACAAACTTCGTTTTCAAGTGTGCTGATATACCAAGGAGCCAGCAAGGAAATGAATATGGGTAACATGTTCAGCATTGTGGAATATAAACACGTGAATCCTATTGAAGGATGGAAAGGAGGTCAGTACAATGGTCTAATCAGCAATGGCAAATACCTGTTTGCTGTCTAATTTGAGTCTCCTTTACACAACACATTTTCCCTGTGTAATACTTCATGTACTTGAGGGTCTTCTGTGACCACTCTTTCATATTGCCATGCAAAATTTCCTCAGGCTTTCTTTGAATACAGGGTTGCAAGCACTGACAGGCTCTGTTACAGGCATTTTAATGTAAGTGAGGACTACGAGTTTGTGGTGGGTGACAGTTTTAGAACAAAAAGCTGCTCTAAGCTTTCTTGCTGTGTCTAACAGGTCCAAGTGTCTGTCAAGCGGTTCATATGAACATGATTATGCTTCTGGCATTGGAAACATTGATTTCTTTCTAAAAGTCTTTTTTAATTAAAGAAAAAAGTAAGTCTATTCTGAAAAGCTACATAACAACCAAGTTTCATGGGATTTCTGGCCTACTGTGCTCTGTAAGTTTGTAGAGCAAGCATGCTTCGTTCTTTTTCTCCATTACACAACTTTCACGCTCTTCATCTCAATACCTGCATTTTGCAATCACAAAGCTGCCTTGTGTTCTTTCTAAATAAGACTTTTGAGGGTAGAAAACTCTGGACAAGTTTGATGTCCTTTTTTTTTTTTTTAAAAAAAAAAAAAAGCAAAACTTGAAACTCTTCAAAGTTGCCCTAGACTGCAAAGAATAATTTTAAGTGTCAGCAATGTTCCTGTCTCTAATTTTATTGAAGAACTGATGAAACTTTATTATTACTTCTTAAAGAAGTAATTTTGAATAGTTAACCAGTGGATTTTTGAATGAAAAAAGCTCCACTTTTGGTCTTATTTTATATGCAGAAATAAAAATGTTGCATGGAGATGAAGAAAACATTCTGTGTTTTGGAGAACCTTTGATTCCTAAGGTTCTCTGCAATCAACCCCAACCTTTTATTTTGAGAATCTTCTATTATCAATCATTTGACATTTGAGATCTTGTTTCATGTTATGTCTTGCTTTCACAGAATCCAAAATATTTCTGAAAGAACCAGTTGTGTTCTGGTCACTCTTATTCATTCATTGTGTTGGATCCAATGATCATGTGGCTGTGAGCTGGTTTAACTTGCTGGTCTGACCAAAGGTTTATATCCTTTTCCCTTAAATTACTTTTCTACTGGGTCTGCTCAGGTCTTTGGTTTCTCAGCAACATTGTAACTGCTAGAGCTGAATGTGGAGGGGAATTAGGGATGGAATCATCCTTTAGGTGGCAACTTGTGAAGAACTTAATTTACTGTAGGGTCTATATCTTGCATTTCTGATGATTTATGTTAGTATTGCAAATACTGTTCCAGAATGCATTGCCTTCAGCTACACTCATGTCCGTAATTTCCCCTGACACATTTCTTTTAAATACGGTTGGGTAGTTGAAATACCAGGTAGCTGCAAATTAATCTTGCTGTTTCTATTGGCTGTTATCTTGACCCTAGGACTAGTTTTGGGGCTCCCTGACCTGTAATCCATCTTTAGATGCTGAAAGTAATTTCTGCAGTCTATCCTCTGCAGGTAGGCAGATTTGGAAACTGGACAGGAACCTCATCTGGATGTCTGTGTACTGTGTTCATCCACATGAAGGACAACTTTAAACCAAAAACCTCCAAGATGGAAATCGATAGAAGCACGCTACCAGTGCATACCACTTGTTGCTTAGTATGGTTGAACTTAAGTGACTTTTTAAAAATCCCATATGTCTGCTGGTATATCTAGCTCAATTAAGAGCTCTGACTTTACTATGTGAAATTTTTAAATGTTGGCTACCCATGATCCTACTTTCCAGACCTGCTTGGCTATTAGTTCTCCCATCTCCCACATGCCTTCCCTATTTAGAAAACAAAGAAACCAGCATCAAATGTATTCTGTAGTGAGATTTTTTGAGGCAGGAGGAAGAAACAGCAAGAGAAAGATCTGTCTTAAGGCTTGCTACTCTGCTTAGAAAGCTGAGATTACATTAGGAAAAGACTGAGCTGTAGATGTTTGAAACACAGACTACTGAATACATGATAGTGCACTCTTGTTTTGATAATATCACAGAAAACTATATTCTTTGTCTAAAACACTTCAAGCTCACATATATTGCAATGCATGTGAGCTTAGTGCACTGCTTCAAGTCAGGTAATTTGCTCAATTTTTGCTATGTGTGAGGAGACTCTTATTAAATAAACCTGTTTACCAAAACATTTATCCATGCTTTGAAGTAAAATTCTTCTGTTTCTCCTGTCGACTTGCCCTTGGTAACATACTCCATAGCAGAAATACTTTGCAGAAGTATGGTGTGCAGTTGCTAGTCTGCAGACAAGCTTATTCACAGCACTGCATAAATGAGTAAGGGTGGTTCTGAGTAGCTGTGTTCCCTCTAGCAAGTATCTTCAGCCAAGTATAGGTTAATTACAGCACCCTATGAAAGGGAGCTATGACTAGAAGAAGACAAGGGGAATGCCTTTCCCTCAAGACTGAGCAGTTTTTCTGTTGATGCAATGAGTTGGAGTTGAAGAATGGGACATCTTTTTTTTTTTTTTCCTTCTCCTGCTTCCTCTACCTCTATTAATCTTTCAGTTCATCCAAAAGTAATTAGGTAAACAGATAACTATTGGTTTACCTCTTTTTAATTCTACTTTTTCAGTTATTCTACCAAAGTAAAATTGGTTGTTCCTAGTTGGTGTTGACTAAAACATGTGGAAGCTGTGATATGAACCAACTATTTCATTTTGCTAAAATTTTAAAAGCCAACTAATTACCTTTAATTACCCACAGACTACTTCAAATAAAAATGTGCTAGTCTCTCCCAGTTGGCTTCTAGAGCGTTAAGCATTATTTCCTCAAAGAAAACTTCTTGAAAAGAAGCTAAGCAACCGTTAATTCATGCTTGTTGGTTATATGCAGATAGACTTAATGGACAAAAGTGTACTTTAATTTAAGAAAATTAAGTTCTTCTGAATAGAAGTCTGTAGAGATGAGCTTTCCTAGAAAAGTTGCGGAAGAACATACTATAGAGACAAACATTGTATCTTCAATTTTCAAGGTCTGGAGAAAAACCACCCACAAAACCACCTTGTTTTAAGCAACCTGATTATATTGCCTTCCCACTACATTCAGCTACTGAGGTCTGGCTAAACTTCAGTTCTATGGTCTTAAGGTTATACAAGGCACACTAGTTCCTAGTCTTAATTCTTTCTGGAGTTTCTGGTAAAACACCAGAACTATTTGCAGTAAAATTCTTATGGAGAAGCCTTCTTTCCTATCAAGTCCTATCAAGACTTCAAGATTATTTTTGCTTTTTCTAATGTTACAAAATTCATGTTTATAAGTGAGACTATGAACAGATGAGAATCTTTTTGTGTGTTGAAAAGTGCATGCTCTCAGCCTTTTAACTGGAAATGGCAACGTTTTTTGCCTGGCCTGGTTGGCATCTCTTTTAAAGGATGGTTGAGTTCAACCTGGATCCATCCACTTTAATCTTAGTTGAGATCCGTGGATTTCTGAAGCCGCTACTTAGTGAAGCTATTGCTGCCTCCAAGTTTGGAGTGGTTGGAAAACTGAGTGCTAAATAACGTTTTGTCTCATGGCCACTGTCTGCTAGCCCAGGGTCTGATCCTGTAGATGCTAATGGAGAGACTGTTCTGAGAGTTGTTGTAGGCTTGGAGGGGACTCTTAAGTAAATATTCCTCGTGAACCCAAATGCTTGAAGTCTGCTGAAGGATGACTTCATCTTGATGTCACGTAGCTGTATATGTGGGCCATCAATAAAAAACAAACAAACAAAACATGTTTTTAAATAAGCTTGCAGGAAAATCTCCTTAGGCTGACTATAGGTTGTCTTGTTTACTTGCATAATTTTTTGTTTAGGTTTATGAAATGCTGAGTTAAAATAAATGTGAAAAATTTGTGATATTTCTGCTATTTATGGCTTTCACAGTTTGCTTTTCATGCAGTTTAGAAATGTTTCCAGTATTTCATGTTAGGGTTAAATGCCATAATCGTGTGGCAGTATTTCTTTTCAGACAGCACTTCAAGGACTGTATGAACACTGCACACTTGCTATGTGCACAGATTTGTTGTATTCTTGGTGTGTATTTTAGTGTGAAGCTGTTAAAGACACTTAGGTCTGAAAGTTGTGTATTTTTGGCAAAGCAGTCAATGTGAACTTCTGTGTGCTATATTACTACTTATTTTAAGTTTACTGTTCAGTGCCCCAAGCTTTTTGTTCTATTTTGTCTGTCTCTTTTGGCAGTGGTGCTGGCTAGATTTGAGGTGGTTGGTTTTTTTTAGTTACCCTTACAAAGGATTTACTCATTAGCCCTATTTTATGGGTTGAGCTAATTGTGGTTCGTCTCGCTGAGCAGTGTTATGCTGTTTGGGTCAATTAAGTGAATCTACTTACACCAACGGATGTTGTTGCAATGTATAATATTGATTTGAGCTATAAAATAAGGACTTGTTTGATTTAGATTTCTCTGTCTAAACAATGCTTTAGATCTTACCTAGTGCACCAAACAGAAGTGTTCACTTCATTGATTTTTTAAAATTGTTTCTTAGGTTTGATTAACACTACATATATGTAGACATAAGTTTCCCTGTCTATAAATTGTGAAGCAATACAAAACTGGGGAAAGTGTACCTTGTAGCTCAATAAAACTACTCTGCTGTATGAATATCAACTTGCATTGAGACCTAGGGATGAATAGGGTGACCTACTCTGAAAAACTGGGCACAAGGGAATCCCAGACATCTCCCTCCTTGGAGATGGAGGAGTGGGGGGAGTGTGTGTATGTGTTAATTAGGCATTTACACTGAAGTAAATGGCATCTGTCACACGATAAACATAAGAAACTGCTGAAGTGTATAAAATCATCTGTGAAAACTGTGCAGGTGATATTAAGCACTCTGTTAGGAAACACATATTGATATCTTTGTTCCTCCACTGGTTCACGTGACAATCGGCCTTTTACTTTTAGCAATTAATAGATGAGAATCAATATAAGTAAATTAGGGGGGAGAACACTTTGATTGTGTCATAAATCAGATCCATAAGAAAGTAACAAACTCTGGAGTCAGTGAATAATTAAAAATGCTAGGGATCTGTGAATTATTCTGGTGTCTGTCATTACTTTAGAGATTGCATACGCACTGGAAATACTTTTCAGTGCCTTACATTAGTATCATGTTCATGTGTGCTCTTCTTTTTATTTCCATACCAAAATCCCTTTTGTTTAGTGCTGGTGGCATGCATGTGTGACTTACATATAATACAAATTTCAACTAGCAATCTGCAGCACCTAGATGACGCATGGAGCAAGGTTACTTTGATCCTACTGCATTAAACAACATCTCTAGAAGTCCTAAGTGTATTTTAGCTACTAAGCTTGTTTTGGATTTCTCTAAATGATTGAGATACAGGCTTCATTAGGAGGATAATTCACTCGATTCAGACTATGGCTGGGCAGGAGAGCATGCATGCTGCTGTCAAATGGGTACACGTGCCACTCTCCAGGGTAAACGAGTCCCAGCATAGTTGCAGGAACCTGGGTACTTACCAGCTGTAGTTCATTGCAGTCTTTATAAACTGTCTCTTGCAAAGTGGATATTGGGCATTTCTGTCATGTTTATATCCAACGTTTTGGGTTCTGGGACTATCTCTTTCCTAGGATATGATATCAAAACCTGAGTGCAGGCACAATAGCTGATTCATAAATCCAGCAGGAATACAGAAAATGTACAGAAACGATCTCCAAAATAGTCACTGCTACTGTTACTACCCCACGTTGTACTTACCACCCTGAGAGCTGCTGTGGCCCATAATGGCACTTGGAACCAACCCTGGACAAAAGTGGCTGGTGGACTCCTCTCTCCAGGTGCCTATTTGCTGGAAACACGGTGAAGAAACCACAAAGCTGTTTCTTTGTAAAGGGATTCAAATGACTAAACTTAGCCCATAGTTTTTGGATTAAGTGGAGGCTGTGCAAAATGATGACTCAGTAGGTTGTAGTAAACCTCTTGTCTTATTTCTGTTATTATTACCATGTAAGTAGTCCTTATGAAATACAGTTCCAATACACAACTTCTACAGAAATAAAACCGCTTTATGCAAGTAAGTCATACTTTTTTTTTTGTACTCTGTAATGTAACAGGTCCTTATAGTTACTTGAAATGTATCTTTTGAGGCACAGGTAGCCCAACATGATGAAAATTTACACTGTAAACCATTTAGCACTTTTCAGTTTGTCTGCTTTTCCACCCTTTGTTGTTATCTGTTCATGCTTGAGATTGCAGGGTCAATTCTAATATTTATGAAGGGATTGTGTTTCTTCAGAAACCTCCAGAGACTTGCTTCTTTGATTTGTTGACGTTATTTTTCTAAACTAAAACAGAAAAGGGAAAAATTACTCTCCTGAAATGTTAGCTTTGGTAAGCTAGGGACAAGTTTTGAATACCTAGGGTTGTGTGATTTAAGTCAACCCTTGAATTTGAAAACAAATGGATTTGAAATTTGTAATGCTTGAAGAAGGGAAGTTGCTGGATTCTTTGGGCTGTCTAGAAACATTGCATTGTTATAAGTTAGATTCTGCAGAGAAAAGAACGATGGTGTGAATTATGTGCCACCTGGCAGAAAGCTGAAAGATTCAGCTGTCATTTAGATTCAAACAATGGCTTTTGTAATGTTTACCTGCTATTATGGCAGGTTAGTGTGTTTACATTTCTACATGTTATGCTGTAAGCTCTGTAGTATATTTGTGTTATGATATCTGTAGTATTCTTCATGAACCACGAACCACAGTGCATTGTAAAAGAAATAAAGTGTGTTTTAAAGATGGGAATCATGGTAAAGAGGTGGCATCCACTAAGAAATGCATCTCCCTTTCTGGATTTTATGTGGACTGGTTTAATTGTATTTATAAAAAGTCAATATGGAAAGATCCATAGAACTACTGTCATTGGAACATGAAAAGCTGGAGGTTTTGATCTAATGGGGAAAAATGAAGACTTCTTTCTTATCTTAAAGAAACTTGCTCCGTGCTCTGGCAGTGTATCAGATAAAGTGATTGCTACAGTTTTGTTTTGTTGTATCTGTGTGTGTTGTATATTAGGGTGCATGCAAGGCTGATCTGACAGTGAGCTTGAGAAGGCACTAACATCTTGCAGTAATGGATATGAAGAGAAATGGATTTGCCAGATTAAAGGGGAATGTGGGAAAGTATAAGTGTAAGAAATGTAAAAAGTTGAAATAAAACACTTGAAGGGGAAGAAAATTGTGGAGGAAAAGTGCATGAGACTGTTCTGAGTAAATCTAAAAAGCTCAATGATTTTACAAAGTCTTATGACTAGTTTTGGTGCTAGTAGAACTGTTGGTCTCTGTGTGAGAAGTGTGTGGATGTGGGACTTAAAAATAGTTAACTACCTTAATTTTAGTCCATTACGTAAGGAAGCTTTTGGTCCTATAAAACATGAATGCTAAAGTATGCTTCAGCTTGAATAATTTAATCTAGACAGATAAAACATGTTGGAAATCAGAATAACAACTTTAAAGGTATGAATTAACCATGTAAGTAAGGGTATTCAAAGGCCATGCTGTTACTTGTACTTAGTGCTCCAGGAAGGATAATTTGCCAAGGTGTTCTTACTATAAAGCATTAAAATCCTGCAGCACGATTGTCTGTGCTAGTGCTTAGGGTTTTTGGTATTGCTTTGTTCATAATGTGAGGCTAATGCTGTAATGATAAAATCACTGCCACTTGAAAGAAGGAATAACTATTCAAATGTGAAATATGTGGTGATTCCAGGAGGTTGTGTACACTCAGCTTCTGAATTGGCTGTGTATTTGGGTATCTATTTAAAAGATGCTCCCAGAAGAGAACTTCGTTAACTTTCTGAGAAGTACAGAAAAAGTTGCTGAAAATAACTATAAAACATGAATGTTTACACGTGACTCCCTGTGCTTGTTAGATGTTTGTTACACACTACCTGAATATTTATTTCTCATTTTACTATATGAAATTGTTTGACTACTGATTGTCACTGTTTCTAGATACGTTTTTTTTTCTGTTCTTGTTTTGTTCTCAATGAGCTAATAGTGTGTAGGAACTACAGTATTTCCAACCTTAGTATGCTACACTAATAATCTTCATGCTACTTGCAAATAAAAATCCTGTTTATAAACTAAAACTATTTTAAACTTCATATGTGTTAAGATTCAGTTTAAATCAACATCCTTTTAAATATATTCTGTATAGCATGCTGAAGATATAAAGTCTTTCATAAAAATAACAGTTTTAAAACTGGTAAGCATTGAAATGTTGAGCTGTATAGTGACAAGTCTTATTAACATTGTTACTATAAATCTTACACAGTTTAAGCAATGACATGCTTCCCTTAGATACATGCTGGAAGGGAGTTTACAAAGGGAAAGCAAAATGGGAAACTATTTTTTTGTTTCTTGGGTCTGTGTGTATCTTAATTTGTTTGGAAGTGTATAGGTAAAAGCATTTCGAACTCCGAAACATGTTGAAGAGCAACCTAACTGAAGTTTTGTAACTTTTATTCCCTGACTGTGTGAATGAGTTCTCATTTCTTCAAACCTAGCTATTTTATTATTCCTGGTAAAAATATTTATTGCTCTTGCATAGTTTAGAATTGTCTAAAAAATGTTGGACAAATGCATATAAATGAGGATACAATGGATCAGGAATCAAACATGAGCCTGCTTAAATAATTCTCAAGATTTTCTGGTTCACGTGTAGTGATATTGAACTCTTTAGTCATAGGCTTTAATTTGTGCATGGTGCTGACCTGATGCTGTGCAGGGACACTCACTGCATCCCTTCATTCAATTCACTCTAATTATCCCCAACTTCCTGGGGAGCCTGCTTAGAACTGGTCATGAATGTTTGTTATTAAGTATTAAGATATTAGACTACCCTGGTTACATGTAACAAAGTAGTTTTTAGCCTAAATTTACATATAGATGATAAGTATAGGAAGCTGAAATTGTATTGTTGTGATTTTAACCAAATTCAAAATAATGTATTGGAATAAAACATTTGACAGCCACTTAAGGTCGGAGTTAAATGAGATTTAATGTTTTTGTGTGAGTTCTTGTATGTCAATGTTGGCAGTTTCAGTGTGTATTTTAGAGCGGTTACGGTATGTAAATCATCCTCGAAACAATCAGATTTGTGTGCATATTTCAGGATGGTGGTAATTATTTTTGCTGGGAGCATCTGTTAATGCGGAATATTCCCTCTTCAGGTTCACGTGAAAATGGCGGACGAAGCTGTCTGTGTTGGCCCAGCTCCCACCAGCAAAAGCTACCTCAACATGGATGCCATCATGGAAGTCATTAAGAAAACCAGGGCCCAAGCTGTGAGTCTGAATGAGTCTATCTGCTGCAGCTGTTTCATATATAGAAAGCAGAAAAGCCAGAGTTTGTATTTTTTTTTTTTTAAAGGTGTGTGGGGGGGACGTGATTGAATATGCTATTCCAGTTAGTTCATGTCACATGAGTTAAATGTGTCCGAAATCGCTACTGGAAATCAAAGGCTTTGTAGCATCTGGCAGCACTGGTCGCTGATCCTGCAGGTGGCTGCTGGATTCAGCTTTCACACCAGGGAGCAGCTTCAGTTCATTTCCAAATTTGCTAGGGGAAAAAAAAATCCCAATTAGTTTTGAGCGCTAACCCTTTATATGCCATAATGGCTTTTTGAATGTTTTACAAGTGTGTCCAAAAAAAGGCTCCTTCTTAAACTTAGTTTGAATCAGGTTTTGACTTGTATACACATGGTACTTACAAGACGGTGCTTTCTGTAATTGCTTGTTTTAGGATGTTTACAAAATGCATGTCAGCCCATATTTATATGTGTAAGCTATTCTGCCTTTCTCCTTCCAAACTGGCCGGAGATTCAAAGCTTAACAGGGATCAGTTGGAAAAATGAACGTGTAGTCATGTTCACATGTCTAATGTTCTCTTTGTTCTGACAATGAAACAAATGTATTATTCAGAGCTACTGTAGACAGCATTTTTAAAGTAAAATTTGATGGATGTATTTGAGCAACACTAATTACAATCCTGATCCAAACCATTTCAGGGTAATTCCTTTCAAAGGAGATGTTTGGTGTGGTGCTTTTAGGGGCCCAAAACTTCCCTATAAAGAAAATGACACCTATTTCCTTCCCTTAAAGTTTCTGAAAGTAGATTGCAGTTGTTTATACTCTTTTTAAAAGGGTAGTAAAATGGCTTGTACTTTGTCTGCTGGAGTACATTGGATGAAGAAGCTTATGAGTTGCACAAAGAAAACTTTTTCTACCACACTCATCTCAAGTAATTATACAGGGTTTATACTGGGGTGTGAATAGCAAACTGGGCATGTAAGGATGCATCGCTTATACTAATGAGACAGTAAATGCTATTCTCCAGCAAGGGTCGCTAGAGGTAGGAGGCTCATGACTGTGGACCTTAGGAGCGCTGTTGTGATCAGAGCTAAAAAGTATTTTGGGGTGAAGAGTGCTTCACAGTGGTTATTGAGAAGAGTGTGGATGAGTATATATGTAGAAGTCTGCAATGATGTAAATGTGGCTAAATGGAGTTAAAAAGAGCAAAGAGCATATCTGTCTCTGTAAGCAGCACCTTTCTCTTGTAGTCAAGTAAGGAATGTTTGTTTCAGAAAATTAAGTTCAACCAGTGAATTTTTACAGCTTGACTTAGGACAGCTGAATCAGTGTGTTACGACAGCTTCTTCAGTTATTCAACTAATTTAAATGCTTGCTGGTCTATTTCACCTTCCCTAGTATCTAAAATGTGTTAGCAAATTCAGTGTCTGGCTCCAGAAGTCAATCAACTTCAACTTCTTTGTTTTATTTTTAAAGGTACACCCAGGATACGGATTTCTTTCAGAAAACAAAGAATTTGCTAGACGTTTGGTAAGTTGTTTCCATCTGCTTGGCTGCGAAGTATGCACTGGGTGGTATATATTCATTTCAAGCCATCTGAGGAATCAAGATACCCATTCAGGGCATATTTGAATGATATTTTAAGGGTGTAGTTGCAGCCTGTATTTTCTTTTGGGAAAAGGGGAGGTGCCTCTTTGTAAGAGCTGTAGTAAGGACATAGGAACCTCTCAGCATTCTCACTTGTGCTTGTACTGTTTGTGGCTGCTCTGTAAAACTGGGTCACTGAAATGATCTAAGTTAAAAGTATCTGTTTTTAAGTGATCATTTTGGTGACTCATAGCACAGCTGGTGAACAGCTGTATCAGCAGCCCTGAAAAGGTGCTGAACTGCACTTTCAGGATGGAAATAGAAAGCTGTTTAAAAACTAGCTTCTATACTGGAAATCATGTATTGTAGAACCACATCTTCTAAAAGGACCAAAAAGTGAGTCAAGAGGGTGGTGTTTTCACTTCACATCTGAATCTATGAAACTTTTTTGCCATCTCTTTACTTCAGTGAGGTTTTTATATATTGCAGAAACTGGTACATAGCTTTTTTTTTACTGATTTCCTCCAAACCAAATCCCCCATGAAATGGTGAAAAAAAATTAATTTATTGTTATTTTTTTACAGGCAGTAAGAGAAATTTGTTACTGTTTTTAAGAGTAATTTTTATCTTTTTTTTTTTTTGGTCCAGGGTAGAAACAGACAAGGAATGTGCTTCTATAAAACTGTGCTTCTATAAAATCTTTTGTTCTTAACATTAACAGAATAGCTCTTGTTTCTGTATCTTCCTTTAGTATGTCCCTTTTGGCTCAAGTTCTAATTGTAGTATAGCCTGTTACAATTTAGTTAGTTCTTTGCTGATAATACCACCCACTCACCAAGAAAAATATTTGGGAATGAAATCTGATTTTTTTTTTTTTTAGGCTTCTTAGTTGCCATGCTTTTGAAAGCCACCAAAATAAAAACAAATGCAAGTTCTGTGTGATACTGAATGTGTCCTGCTGGTTGCTGAGTGGTGGTGGTATTCTGTTAAAGTTGAAAGGAATTCTAAGCACTTGGCACTTGCTGGGTTTTACCAAATCTAGGGTAATCTCTTGCATGCTATTTTCATGTAGTATAGCGGCTTTTTCTGTTCTGCTTCATGTACCAGAGCCTCTTTTTAGAGGGAAGATCCCTTGTTTAATTTATAACAAATTATGTTCCCATTGGATCACACCAGCACAATAACTGGCTTTAGCTGGCAGTTCCTGTAAAAAATAATTAATCAAAAAGAAGTACTTGATCATGCTATTATGTGGTATATTTTGCTGCCAAACTTTGAAATTTGATAGTTATTGCTCCAAACTGGGCATGCTTCCTAGTAATCTGGTTATTATTTGGTGATGTAAATTACAATATTGATGACATGACAATCTGGAACAATTTTTTTTTGGCGGGATTAAGTAGAAATGAAGGAAGAACAAACATTCCTGTAGATCCCCTCCCCCTTCCTTCTCATCTTTTCACTCAAATGCTTTAACAGTGAATTCCTGAAATAACGTGGTCACTAGAAACACGTTCAGTTTGGGCTGGTGCTACAGCCTCAAAATAGCTTCTAATTGAATTTCACAAACTTGGTGTGTTCTGTTCCCCAAAAATATAGTAAAAATGAGTTCTGCCTTGCTTCCTCAAATGCAGTATTTTAAGTCTCAATTAAGACATAATCATGCTTCCGTTCATGTCAGAGGATCTAGAATATCAAACCCCTAGTGAGAATTGGTGAAATGATCTGTCTTTTTATCACTGAGGACTACTACTTTTTTTTCCAGACAACCTGATTAATATATTTAAGAGGAAAGCTTGCCTGCTGTTTCTCTTCTTTATTAAAGCCTGTAATAAACGTTACAAAACTGTTATGAAGTTGGCAGGGATGTGCTTTTGTTCTATTTTCATCTTTCTCCCCACTCCTTTCTTTGCACATATATGTTTTTTTTGAGTTGCTGAAAGTAGTGATAAACTTGTGAAATCTGGGTTTATTTCTTGGTGCATATCTATAGTTTTTAAAGCAAGACTACCTAGATTTGGAAACAGAGAAGTACACTAAATGTTTTAAACTTACCATTTTGTCTCTAAGAGTGGTAATGAGCTCCAAGCAATGCTTTGTCTTCAATTAACACACGGAGGGTCAGTTCACATGTAATCCTACTGTGCGTGATTTGAACAAAGGCATGTCTTTTTGTTCATTATTATCTAAATGATTCACGGAGTAAGTGGACAGCTTTAGACAGTCCCTGTAAAGAATTTGATACATTTAGAGTACTAAAAATTACCATTCTTCATTTTTCTTCTCTATACCCTGATGTTGTTCTTTTTAGAATGGAGGAGAACACAAACATTTAGGATTTCAAGTAAATGATGCGTTGGCTCCAGAACAAATGTTCTACAAGGCAGTTAGTAGGTGATCTGGCATGTTGTTCATAGTGATCCAATAAGAAAAGTTGGGGCATTCAATCACCTTTCCAGATGTATCTGTTCTGGTTAATTTTTATACCTTAAAAGGGATCCACTGGGTTTATATTAATGAAGTCAGTTAATGATTTTGTAAAACTGAAGGTTGTTTTCTTGCAGGTAGCAATTTTAAAACAAAATTTCTTGAAAAACTTTTAAGTTAAGGCTGGTATTTGAGGTACACCATTTATTATGTAGAAGAACAAATTGTGGTTCTGGGCAAGTGAATATAGTTTCTTAGAATCTTAACTTCTAATTTTAATTCAGAAATTTGAGCTATCCAACTTGGAGCTCTTGCAGTGCTCTATAAGAATGATCTATACATTGAGGTGGTGAAGCCCAGTGCATAAGTTGTTGCTTGTAGTTTGTTTGCCAATATATCTGTATGTAAGCAGTTTTCTTGTTTGTGGAATAAGCACAGTGTTCAATATTGACATAAATCTTAAGATGCAGTCAATCTGTTGCCCACACTAGCAGTTTTTATTTTTAATCTTTTTTTTTTTTTTTTCCAAATGCTACGCAGAGCTGCAAGAACAGTTTATTTCTTCACATTATTAAAAATTTGCTGGTGACCTCTGTATTTAGGTTAGCTTGCTTAGTGTATCCCGTTACACAAAATTGATGCAGACCCTCTCTGAGAAGCTCTAACAGTGCTATTGTCTGCAGCAGGCCTTTGAAATTTGGCATGGGGAAAGCCTTGAGACTAAAGATGAGCCTTTTGGTTGGCCTCTTGTTGGAAGATACACTCTTCTGAAATTGCCATTTTCTTTTCCTTGCAAATCTACAGAGCATCTGTTACGGTGGGGGGTGAGAGTGATGAGTCAAGCCTCTTCATATGCGTGTCAAATGCTTTGGGATTGGCCCATGGTCTCAGTGGCTTTTTCTTCATTTTCTTCCTGGATAAAGAAGGAAATAGGGGAGAAGAGAGTGACAGAAAGTGAATGTGAGGCTGGGTTGTTGCAGTCATTCTTTCAGTTTGAACGCTTCCTGTGGTCTAGTTAGTAGCAAGAAGGAGTCTTATTCCTGTAGTTGAAGTTATGTATGTTCTTGCTTTATGGCAATGGGCAGAAGCCCAAACCTTGATGCATGGTGACTCTGTACTTCCATTACTCATAATGGGATCAGTTTTCACCCTTTTATTTAAAAGAAAAACACAAATGAACTTCTTCCCCCTCTGCCGCAGAAGTCCCTTCTGAAGTTATCGAGGGGAAGAAGGGTAGGGAAAAAAAGAACAAGATTAACACTATTTACTTGCAAAGTATAGTATGAAAAAATACCAGTTTGTGGGGTTTACATCTTCAGTGTGTTTTGGTCACTTGTAGACATGTATATGATAAAATTCCTACTTCCACAGGTGGTACATTGTACTATATTTTCCCCCAAAGCCCATGGAATTTGTGCATAAAAGAGATCTATAAATGGTAAGAATTAAGGTGCTAAGTTTAACCTTTAATCTTTAATAACCTTTAATGGAGTATTCTTCTTTTGAATGCAGCCTGGACAATGCTGTCCTGGCATTCTGCTTCTTCAAGCAAAAAAATCCTAGTCCCCATGCTCTGCCAAAATACCCTCCTCTGCAGTAGTAGCCATACACATGGTGGGACAGAAGGATTCAATTTTGGAATAAGATATGGATCTTTTTGGAATACCTAGTGAAACCTCTTCTACAAGTCTTTTGTGTCTTTTTAGCAACTACTGTTGGGAAGAACTAAGGGGAGAACAAAGCAGCCAGTGCTATTTTCCTTTACCTTTGAAGCTAGATTAACATTCTTGGTGGAATTAAAACAACATCAACAAAAATGTCTGAAATAAATGGGCAAACAATACACGTAGAAGTGGTTAATCACATGTTTGTAAATGGCTGTATGCTTGAGAGGGAAAAGGTAAAACAAAGTATATCCCTTTCTGTAAGGGGATGCATGTCTGACCTGTAAGAAACTTTGTTAAGGTGGATCCATAGCCCTACACAGAGCTAATTATGGGACTGTCACCTTTTAAAATGCAATCTGTTAGTGCCAGTAGTGTTTCCTTACAGTTGTTGTGTATGACTTCATTATTTCTAAGTAAAATTATAAATTCATTTGATTCACTACGTGCTACGTTTTTTGGGTAGCGTTTGGTGTGATTCGATGTGCTGTTCCCACATGGGTTGCCAAATAGGAAGCCAGTCAAGTAAGTGGTTGGCATTTATTCTTTCTGGCTTGAAAGGCGATGGTTGAAAGGGGGGTTGGGGAAGTAGATCTGGAAGTTAGGTATCAGGATTTGTCTCTGCTTATGGCAGGACTACATCAAAGCTCAGGGCGGACAGAGCTGTTGATGAGGGTTTCCTATTCCGTCCTGCCATGCAAAGTATATTGTTGCTGCTCAAGCAGTCTGTGGTGGCTTAAGGTGCTCTGGTGGAGACTGCAGACCGTGCTTCTGCTGGGTGATAAACATTAGGCAATGTTCTTACCTAGGAGAACAGGTGATGTAGGTGCCCCCAGAAAGGTTCTGCCTCTGAGACTAAGATTGATGGGAGACTTCTTACTGTTCTGAGATGGAATGCTTCTGAATATTATTTAATATAATTGCATTTAATCCCAATTACACTTTTTTTTTGTAGAAATAATCTAACTACCTACAGGATTGGGTTGTGTGAAATCCACAGGAGGGACAAGTAATGCAGGTATTAAATCACCTGCAGTGTTTGTCAGACATTATTAGCCCTCTGCTAGTGCATGTGAGCTAGAAAAATCACAGCATTATGGGATGGTTGGAGTTGGAAAGAGCCTCTGGAGGTTATCTGGTCCAAACTTCTGCTCAAGCTGGGCTACCTATAGTAGGCTGTCCAGGTGGCTTTTGAAGATTTCTAGGAGAGAACCTCCACAACCTCTCTGGGCAAGCTTTGCCAGTGCTCTGTCATCCGGAAAGTAATGAAATGCTTTGTGATGTTTAGAGGGAACCTCCTGTGTTCTAGTTTGCCTGTTGACTGCTATCCTGGCACTGGGACCAATGAAAAGAGCCTGTTCAGCTATCTGAACTATAAAAAAATAGAATAAAAATTCCATTATTTCTTGATTTGTGGTATCAGTTCTTGTGAGAATAGAATGTTCTTGCCTTTTTTCCACCTTTGTGGTTATTAGTAACTGTATGTCTATCTTTTTCTTCATTGCAATAACATAATGCTATGTAATTTTCCTTTTATATAGGCAGTATAGTTTGTTTCCACTTTCTGCCTTTTTCTGCTACTGATTTGCAATGATGCAGACAAGCTTGTCTGGTTGTCACAAGCTCCATCCATTTTGATGTAATGTGACTTGTTAATTTGTCCTATTCTGGTATCATTGATGTATGTTAGTATGGTAACCTTGAAACTGTCATGTGGGTCTTCTCCGTTTCTAAATTAGTGTTAAATGTGCAGTTGCTACTAGTGGAGTTGGATTAGACTTGAACAGTTAAAAGTTGATATGTCTTTTGAAACAAGAACTCCTGTTGTTTCAAGGATTTTTACTTCTGTGGTAAGGTAAGCAGATACCCCTTACCTTTTGTGGTAAGGTAATTCTAAGCAGATGAAGCATCAGCTTAGAGTTCAGCCAAACCAGTGCTGTCTTATTAATAACCAGTTCTATTTTCTGCCTGTGTTTTTAAGAGCTAATTTATACTTTGACAATGGATGAGCTATATTCATTAGTCTTATGTTACAGACTAAATCCTTAGTGTTTTTATATAATTGTGTATATATATTTATAAATAATATATGTAGGTTACATATTATATCTAATTACTAGAATATGCATATTAGGAAAACTAATTCTATTGCTAGTACTAATACTATTTTTAGTATTAGTATGGAGTTGAAATATTACAGTGAAGCAGTGATGTGTGTGATAAATAGAACCATTTTTCTTCTCCCAGTTCTGATTACTGTTCTCTTCCATAGTTGAAAACCAATGGCAGCAAGTTATGGGCTATAATCTGTCTACCGAAATTACTCTTCACGAGCCAAGAAAGGTGTTTGCCACCTGGGCACCACGCTGTATTTTCATATATGCTTTGTCAGTAGTGGTGTCTTATATGAGAGGAGGCATGTCAACGTATAAAATGTCTTCTATGCTAAAGCTATATTACTTTTGAGTCACAGGGGAAAAATTCTGGTTTTGTTTGTAGAAGTGTGTTTAGCTCCTTTAGTTGGGTCTTGTTGTTTTGGAGTTTTAGGGGAGTAATATCTACTGCTGTCTGACTTTTTTTGATTAAATTCTGATACACAAATCTTAGTGAGACCGCGAATGAGCTTCATGAGGGTTGATCACGACTGGCAACTATTTTTTTAAGGTGTTTGAGTGATTTCTATGTCAGCTGTTGAAAAAGATGTCAACTGAAAGATGTTAAATGAACACATGCTTCTGAAGATGGCCTATTATTCTGGACTAGACAGAATTTTTGGGGTGCTTTGTTTCATAGTATGTGTTTTGACTGTGTGATCTTACTTTAGGAAATATTGAAGTTAGTACTTAAATTCATGTTGAATATTAGAACTTCATCTTAGTTCTATGAAGTTAGAGTTTATTTTATGCTGCTGTTTGCTTCCTTTTAGGTTGTTGCATCTGTCCTGATTGTTTTTACAGGTTTTCATATAACATGTACAGTTTTTTTTATGTTGCCCTTACCTTACATTGCATTTTGTTACGTAATGTAAAGCTTTCAAGTATTCTGAATTGTTTCTACCACAACAAAGCAACCTGCTTGTTTGTTCAGAATGCCACAAGGTCTACTTGGGGATTCACATGTTCTTTCAAAATTACTTTCTGGGCAGGAGGTTTTTGTCCAGCCTCTCTGGGGCCTTTTTTTTTTTTTGTGGTCTGAGATCTGTTTCAGTTACACTCTATGGTGAGGGTATCACTATTAATAGGCCAGATGTATTTGGTTGCTGAACTTCAGTTTTATTTTTTATTGCTGTGTGGGTCCACCAGTCATAGCAACTGTGGAAACTGTAAAGTATGCAGAGCTATGTGTAGGCATGTCAGGGTTGAATAAGGTTTCACAGCATTAGAACTGTTTAACATTTCACTTTAACTTAGCCATTCAGGAGGGCAGGGACAGGTGACATTATATTAGGAGCCTGCTACAGGCCACCTGATCAGGAGGACCAAGCAGGTGAAGCCCTCTATAGACATGCAGAAGCAGCCTCACGTTCACAAGCCCTGCCCTTCATGAGGGATTTCAGCCAACCCCGTATCTGTTGGGGAGAAAGCAAAGCAAGGCATAGGTGATCCAGGAGGTTTCTGGAATGCATTGATAATCCCAGGTTATAAATAATACCCCATCACTCAGGGTATGGAGAAGGCTGAGGTGCTCAATGACTTTTTTGCCTCAGTCTTCACCAGCAGGAGCTCTGACCACATAGCCTAAGCCCCAGAAAGCCAAGGCAGGGACTGGGAGAATGAAGAACTTCTCACTGTAGGGAGAAGATCATGCTTGAGATCAGCTATTGAACCTTGAGGTGCACAAGTCCATGGGACCTCATGAGATGCATCTGAGGGAACTGGCAGATATAGTTGCTAAGCCGCTGTCCATGATATTTGAGTTGTGGTAGTCCGGTGAAGTTCCCGCTGACTGGAAGAGGGGAAACATAACCCCTATTTTTTAAAAAGGGAAAAAATGAAGACCTGGGGAACTACAGGCCAGTCTGACCCATCTCTGTGCTCAGCAACATCATGGAGCAGATTCCTGGAAAATCTACTAAGACACATGGAAAATAAGGAGGTGACTGGTGTCAGCCAACATGGCTTCACTAAGGGCAGATCTTAACTGGCAAATCTGGCCTTCTACAGTGGGTTTGTGGTGTTGGGGGAAGAGCAACTGACATCATCTGCCTGGATTTATGCAAAGCATTTGACACTGTCCCCAGTGATAACCTGTCTGTAGACTGGAGACGTGGGTTTGACGGATGGACCACCTGATGGGTAAGGATGGTCATGCTCAGAGTTGTGGTTAACGGCTCAATGTCCAAGTGGAAATCAGCAGCAAGTGAAAAATTAAAAAAAAAAACCCCACCCCCCCGGGGGGGGGGAATAAGTGTGGTGGCTGTTTAACCTGTTTATAGCTGAGTTACTTCTATTTAACAGAAACCTTACCAAGAGTGATTTAAGTACCTAATCTTAATTTATGAAAAATCAGTTTTGTGCTCCTGTGTTCCTTCTCCCTAAAATATATGCTTCCCAAAAGTGATATATAACAGAAGCATTTAATGAACATGGTTATTTAAGATAGAGATAATTTAGTTAATTTCCTTGATCCCCTAAACAGAAAGCAAGGGAAAATCATTTTCACCAAGCGTTCTTTCTCTCTCCCTTCCCTAGCATTGCTTCTTGTGACATTGCTAGGTTGATTTATTAAAAGCTTTGTTACCTGGACTAAGTCCTGGAGTAAGTCACCTGTATATCAAGGCAAAGGTGCTATCAATAGGAAGGGAAAAGTTGCCCCAAGTTGAACTCCTAACCTTGGAGCTTGCTGACAGAAAAACATTTTATTTGATACCCAGAGGTTTGACACCAGTAGTTTTTTTCTAAACTTTGTTGTGATTTATGTATGTAAGGGGGCATATACATTTATTTATTTTTATATTGATCTCTTGAACAGTTTAATGAAACTTAAATTAAAAATAAACATATTGTACACACTTCTGATTAGGCATTTTTACACTTTATTCCATCTTGATTCTTGTATCAGAATTGTGTAGGATGCATGCACCTGCTGAATAACATCTTCCTGTTTAGAGAGAAGTTCTTTAATTGTTACTAAATTATGGCTTTCAGTACACACAGGGTTAAGTGAAAAGGTTGCAGTAATATCTAGTGAGCTTTTTCCTTTAATGTGCTCATTAGCAGTGGCAAGTCCAGGTTTTAGCACATGTCAGTAATTTACATTTCATTGCTGAGTGGCTGCCCTTGTTCAAGAGTTGTTTCTAAGCCTGATGAATATACTTGTATTGGGAATAAACTGAGTAGAAGAATTGAAAGCCAAATACCCTGCCAGGCTTTTCAATGGGTGCTGAAGTTTCCAGTGGGTCACTGATTAGTAATGCATGGCGCAGCAGGAAAATGCAAAGATAATGTCTAGAAGGTTACTACAGGTAGGCTCTACCATCAAACCCCTCTTTCTTTGTAACTACCTTTATAGTCTTACAGTTATTCTCCTCAATATTCTTCTCTTTTGGCAGGTGTTCTCTTAGTATGAGAATGTGGTGCATTAGATAGACGTCCCAACCAAGTTACATCATTCAGAGGTGGCACAGAAAAGTAATTGTTACTCGGGGAGACCAGGAACAAACTATCTTATAGGCTGTACGGTTTCCTGCTATCAGACTATGATAGGGATCCCTGTAGATAACTGCTCTAGCCCTTTTTTCCTTCCTGTGCTTCGTCAAATACTGTCTTGTCTTGGTTTGAGGATGGGTGGTTAATAGCTGTAATGACAAATACATACGTTGGGATGCAGTAGCATTGTGTTTGGCTATTGAGATGCAACACAAAGTTTGGTAGGTATTTTCGGGGGGGGGGGGAGGGGAGTGGAGGAGAGGAGAGGAATGGGTGCTTTCATGTGGCAGCAGCTTAGTTTGGTAATAAAACCATATAATTATCTAAATGTATTCTTGATGGAATGATATTCTTGCTATTTTCCAAGCTGCTTTGACTGTTTACAGAGCGCTATGTGGAAACTTATACTGTGAAATTCTGCTTTCCTTTGTAGAGAGTCCTGCATATATTTTCTGTCCAAGAGGATAGATATTGCTGAATTTACATATGTACGCAGACAGCTAAGCATTTTTTATTCCAGATGCCTGTTAGGATCATACTGACATGTTCTTCAGAACTCCAGCAAGAGAGTGCTGGTGCTTACTCTTTCCCACTCTCTTTCTAAGGTATTGTGAATGCTGTTTATATTCAAGCTACTTAATATACAGTTTGGGGATGGGGAATGCATTAAACATTTAGAATGGGGGAAAACAGCAAAAGATATTCCAGAACGTTCTTGTGAATAAAACCTGCCAGTTCATTGTGTGAGCACTTGGGAACCCTTTTATTAGCCTATCTGAACATTAGGTGAATATATTTAAATGAGAATGTTTGTAGAAAACAGAATCACTTGAATATTTTTCACACGCTAGAAATATTTCATAGCAGCCTTAGTCAAATTTGGAATTCCCGTTCTTAATTTGCAAAACAGGCTGGGAAGAGTGATGTCTTTACCACTGTATTAATGGACAGAAGGAATCTGAAGTGGTAATTCAGAACCTCAATTGAACCAGTCATTGTGACTAGCCAAGAGCTAATAGTTTATGAGCTAACAGTTGATAGCATACCTATAGATGTTGCTGGAAAGATACTTTTCCTGTTTTGACTTAGAGTCAGAAACTGGGGAATATTATACTTTTTCCAGATAAACCTGTCAGATATTTTTCCATGTGGTTAAGAGTCTTCCCTGTTCTGTACTCAGAAAGCTGGAGGTACTCACAGCTAGGCACGGGAAAGAGACGCTGAGACCAGCAGAAAAAACAATCAATAATCTGCCTGAGTAGAGCTTGCACAAGTATTTTATGCTTCAAACTTAGAACTGTTTCATTTTTCTCACATTGTCATAAAATATTGGCAGCCTCATGTCTTAGTGTTGGGCTGTGCTTCTGACTGGCTCACATACAGAAGCAATGAAGAGTGGTTTCTTTCAAAACACCAAACTAGTTAAGATTCCCTGTAGATCTATTGATGGGAAGACTTGCCTGCTCCAGAATAGCTCCTCTCCTGATCTACTTCCTGATGGCTAACTAAACAAATGGTGAGTACTGTGTATGTGGTTGTCCTTGCCATCTAAGTACAGTTAAGTTGTACTCTGAGGCATTGCCTCCTGTGTATAGTTGTGTCTTGAAAGCAGGTGAACTGTTTGCTTTCAGGGACTTGTGGCTTTTTGGTGCTTGGATCCTTTTCTTATCCTTTTATTGACTGATAAGAACTGTAGCTTGTGTCTACCTAGGTATGATGTGGTAAGAATGGTTTATAAGTGAATGCTAGGACAAAGCTGTTACTTACTGCACCAAAGGTATCTTTGAGTCAGTTAATGATTCTTTAATCTATGGAACAGTGTCTGACCTCAAATACAATATGAAAGATGTTTCTACTAGTGTTTTTTTTTTTTTTTTTTTTTTGGGGGGGGGGGGGCGGGAGGGAGTTGTTTTGTTCTTAATGTAAACTTCTAATCCATGGGGGCTTCCTGTGAAGTGAGAGGCAGACGCTTGTCATTCAAATTGTTGCAGTCCATAACCATCCTTGTCTTTAAGGAGGATTTTTGGTGGCATCTAGTGAATTCAACACCTGTGCAGCCCATACTGCGATGTTCATCAAAGGATACTTCTCAAGTTGCTGAACTTAAGTAGAAAGTGCTGTGCTATAGGTGGTACTTAAGGCATTAGCCAAGATTTTTGGGACCAAAAAAAAAAAAAAATAGTCTGGGAAGACTGAGTGTACATGAGCTTCTGCATCTTTTAAGAAACCAGAGAATCACTTCTACAATGGATACTGAAATATTTTACTTTATTTCAGTGCATTTTTTTTATTCCTCTTGCAGAAAGAACATGTTTGTAAGGTGGTGCAGTACTGAAACAAGTGAATTTTGTAAGATGGTTACTGTTATTCATGGATTCTGTTTTAATAATATAAGTGTAGCACCCATGTTATACTCCTATGACCTCTTTTGGGCAAATGACTGACTGTTCTTCTGTGCGAGGGGTTACCCAAATACTGTGTGAGCTTTAGCACATACAAAAGCTGAAAGTAAACCTTTGTATATGTAGAGCATGCTTCTTAGCACATCAGGAACCCAGTGTGTAAATTTGATTTCCAAAGGCATGTAAGAGGAGTGCCTAAGTGGTACTTCCATCTATCCCACCTGGAGGTGTTCAGCTGAGCTTAGAAACTTGGAAAGAGTAAGTTCTCTGCCTAGATTTTTGGGCAAGACATCTTGCTGGCAAGCTGTGCTTAACTTTCTGGCATTAAATTCAAAGCCATATTACTAAAATAGCATCCTGCTGTCTTAAAGCAGATTACCCAAAAGATAGGAATGCTCAAATTAAGATCACTTTAATTTGGATTTCATGTACGTGTAGACACTGACACATTTTTCATTATGTAACTGCTTAACTGTTTCCGTGGGACTCTTGCCTTACATAAGCCTCAGTGTTTCTTTTTGTTCACCCTTCAGTGTTTGGATTAAGACAATGTTCAAGCCTTGCATTGGGCACACATTTTTAATTTAGCTGGATGCCTTTGTTCATTTCTAACATGTGAAATTTTCAGACGCGTTAATGCATTCCTTCTTTTAATATCTTGCTGTTCTTTGTCTTCTCCTGCTCAGCTCATCTCCTGCTAATTTCTTACATGCTCACCTCTTTTTCTTGTCTTTTACATTCAAGAATGTCTTGGCTGTTTCTTCTGGAAAGCCCAGAGGACTCAAGGAACAGGTGTCCTGATTTTCAGTTGCTTCCAACAACAAGTGATTTTAGATGATCCTGTGTCCATTGGGTGGAACATAGTTTTGTAGTACCTGCCAGCAAGACTCTCCAAAATTCTCTAGAAGGTTGTGCACATTGAGGTTTTCAGTGGCTTATAACTATTTGTGAGGATGGTAGAAGCATTAGTTATGACATAAGTATGGCTTTCATTCTGACTTCATAGTTCTTGATTCAAGTCCTGCAGATTCTATATGAAAGACCTTTTCACCTCATGTTAAATAACAATTACAGTATTATAGCAATTCTTTCTCCTAATCCAGTTCTTTGAAAGTTCTAACTTCTTGCAGATGCTTGGAGAAATTATTGTGCAAGAGGTGGTTGGAGTAGAAGAAATGAGTCCAACAAGATTTAGAATTTGACAAAAATATATTCAGGTAACAGTGTCCTTACGCAGAGTAGATGGAAAGGCACACCGACTTCTGCTATCATATAAGCTAGCTGTGTTTCTCTACTATAATGTGTTATCACACAGTTTTTTTGGTACAAGTAAAGTTATCTGCAAGATTTTGTTATATTCTAGGTGTTAATATTAAGTTAGGTTGTTTGGTAGATTCTATTTTTTTCCACAACAACTTTTTATTTAGCTATTTCAAACTATACAAAACACTTTTCTAGTCATTTCAGTGCTTGATAACTTCAGGGTTCATTGCCCCTGTACATTTTTCAAATTATTAGCTTCCTAATGCATACAGCTTTAATTTACCCCCTACTGATATCCTTAAATGGGTTTTCAAGAAATTTGAAAGTGGACTACTATAGTTGTATTTCAGTGTTGGTCCTGACTGACATAGAAATTCTTAAGTAGCCTCCACAATTAAAGTGATGGGAGGTTCAAACAGCTCCTACGGCAAGAAGCTAAAGATTCTCTTGAAAGGAGATTTGTGTTTGGTATCCTAGAGTGTTTTCACTCTGCTTATTTCTGGTGGCTTGCTTGTTGCTTTTGCAAGTGGTTTTCCTCTCAAATGTAGCTTAAATGTGTTAAGGGCAGTATTTGTTCTTCTGGTGTCAAATATTTAATAAAACTATTGATTTTACTTAAAAAGGAAGAAAGAAAATCTGACATGTTACACATCTCACAGCACAAAAAAAATCTCTAAGGGACAGCTTAAAGAATTGAGTACATATATTATACTTAATTGGTTTTATCACGTATTTGCTTATCGTGTTTTGAATATAGTTCAGGCTACTGTTTTAGCTCTAACTGCCAGAAAACTATGGAATTATTTTGAATTGACAATTCAAAATTTCCATTGCAGCATAGAATTGAAGTAGTAAGGTTAAAGCATCTGCAGCATGTTCATGGGTCAACTAAGTCTATATCACTTTCAGTCGTTTAGCCCTCTTCTGCCACATTTCTGTGGAAAAAGTATTGTTTGCGAGGACTTCAGCATCAGGCATTCTTCTTGTCTTGCAGTTAAAGCTAACTGTTGTGTTCTCTTCTCTCTCTTTAGCCTGCTCTCTGCTTTTTGTCCAGTTTGACTCCAGTTTCTGAATACTGTATAATAAGCAGAAATACACAAATCCATTGTCATAGATTGTATTGAACTGACACTTGAAAATCTGTGGCCAGAATTTGATACCAGGTAAAGAAGAGCAGACAGAGGAGTAGAAAAAATGTTTTTGACAGTATATTAAATTTACACATTTTAGTTGTTCTAGAATGTCTGTATTATCACTCAGTGCAGGAGTGGTTTCTTAATAAATGTGTGACTCCTTGAGTGAAATATTTGTAATGTCAGCTATTTCCAGTGTTACCTAAGTAGCACATCAGTCTTGATACACAATATTATAAAAAATAGTTATTGCAACTGCATCTAAGAAGTAACAAAAGAAAACAAAGCTTTTTGAAATGATAAAATATTCCCTTGTAAGGAGTTTCTAATGTAATGTGCTTTACATCATGTTCTGTTAGTGTGCAATAAAGTAATCTGATGACTGGATTTCATTCTAGGAATGATGAACCTTCCTAAAAATCTGTACACAAAAGTTACTACAAGAATAAGTTAAGAGTTAAAATGGAGATGGAATTTGGTAAAAGAAAAAAGATGGATGAGGATTAGATTTGGCATGGATAAATTAAGCTTTGTAGCCCTTGATTCTGTGATCGTTGAATGCTATTGCTGAAATGAGTGAAGTAAAATAATGTTGCTACTAGGAGTTAAACTTACTTGTTGAGATTTTCTAGTTGTTTAGTCTCCTATCTGGTTATAAGACATGTTTTGATGTCTTTGTCTTATTTACATAATGAGGAGATAACAGTAAGAGGCTGAAACTAGCTATGACATGATGTTTAGTTTCATATGCACATTGGACCATATTCTGAATATTAGAGTGAAAAACACAGGTATCACAGTTAATGTAGTAACTTTACATTAATTATGTAGAAACTGAGGCTGTGCAATTGCAAACTACAAAAACCTGAACCTGAGTCTTAAAACTGTTCCCAAGCACAACGGTAACTGCTCATAATCCACCCCTAAAGTAATCTTTAAATAATAAAGAATAACTGAGATTTTGTTTGGTAGGCAGGAAAATAAATGTTTTTAGGAATTAAATAGTTGGTCTGTATTGTGGGTTTGTTCTTTTTTCTTTTCTGAATTGCATACTCTAAAGGAATTTAGCATTCAGCTACACTATCTGCATAGCTATAGCCAATAATGGAGATACTTTCTTTAAAATGACACTGGGTTCTTGTTTTGAGGAGATAATGAGACTTTGCTCAAATGTATCATGGTGACTGTAAGAAATAAAAATAAATTTTTAAAAAATGTCTGTTTGTATTCTGTAACTTTCCATTACTAAGGCAGCTGTGCAAATGCTGGCATTTGTTGGAGAATAGTGCTGCTTCTGTACAACAGATGAGTCTTAATTCTACACACCCTATTTAATAATTAAACTGGCTTTTAAAAGTGTGTGTGAAGATCCATATAATTCTTTGTGGATTATAAGGGTGTATCATCGTATGTACAAATGATATGTGTATCTAGATCAAGAGAAAAATGCTTAATATATTAAGGATTGTCCAATTCTTTTTCTTCAGTAATTAAAATAATAGGTTCCAGATTTGTTGTGGCACAAACAAGCCTGAATATAAATGGTAAAACACAAGCTGTCACTTCACCTGTGTTCAGAGTTTGTTCATGTAAAGGTGTGATAGATAAATGAGTGAATTATCAGATGACAAAAGTGTGAAATACCCTTAAAAATCTGTATGCTAACATAAACTGTTTAAAATACAGTACAATGGAAAAACAACTTGAGATATGTAGATTAAACATAGTTCCAATTTTGTGAACAGCAAGAACTCCTCCATGAACCATTCATACAACTGCAATGAAGAGACTGCTGTTTGTGTGATTATCGCTGTGCATGTTTTTAGATATAATGCTGAAGAATAAATAGCAGTGAAAATGAAGTCCTGGAGTTGAACAGAAAATTTGCTAGGAAGAGCAAAGATGGAAAGACCTAGATTATAACATCAATCACATATTTGTTATTGTTTAAATCTGAAATGTGACTCAATTTTTTTAATTTCAAGTGAGTTGTAGTAGATGTTGTGGAGTACAGTAAATGTAATTATGATACAGTATCACTGGTGTCTGTTGACTTTATCAGTGTTAGAGCAGAATCCAAAGAACCTGATTACATTTACTAAATCCCCATTGTGCTAGATGTCATACGCATGTGTAATGAAAAGCTGCTTTATGACTTTTCCAGCTCCATCCTGTTTGCATCTGGCATAAGATAGAAAAAGCTAAAAGTAAATGGCACGTTATGTAGGAGGAAAGCCTGGGGGTCTCAGTAGGGAAATCTTAATCCCTGTGTGTGGGGGATCCTCTCCCACCCCACAAAAAATAAAAACAACCAACCAAAAAAACCCAAACCTCTATCCTCACCATTCTCTGGGAAATTGAGAAATGCAAGCAGTTCGTGTGGCTGGACAAAGCAGCATTCGAAGATCTGGGCATTTTTCTCTCCTCTCTTAAGTTAGTGTCTGCTCCTCCAATAGGAAGAGTTTTGTGCAGTTTCTTTATAGTATTTTCAGCAGAAGTCGTCTTTAAAATGTGAGCCAGAAAAGCCAAGAATTTTCTAACTTTAAATAGTTAAATATTTACAATGCAATATAAGCTTAATGTAGCTTTTATTTTCTTAAAGCATAAACTCTTGATATTTAATACGAATTCAAGGCCCTAATCTGATAGGTTTTGATAATATCTGGACTGTAGTCCTTAAAATTAGAGGACATAGTTTTCTGGGAAAGAGTGACAATATTGGGCCCTGCTTTCTGTTTTTTTGGAACTTCCCCTTCCTATACATAATATTTCTGAATTCTTTTGAAATGTATTTATGCTCAGAGTGGAAAAATTATTTATTCCAGACATGAGTTAATGAATTCCTTATTTTTGAATTTATTTTCTATACTGAAAATCTTTGGAGCCAGGGTCTTTGTTTATTCTTCTTAAAAAAAAAAAAAAAAAAAAAAAAAAAGTAAATTTTAAGCACCAGCTCCAATTCATAAGCTAGTCTCTGTATGTGAGGGTGTTGAGTGTTTTCTGTCAGATTAGCTCATTTGTTGCAACGCTGGTATCTACAGTTCTCTTGCCAGTACTCATTTTACTTTGATTTTTATTTTTGCCTTTTTAATTTGCTGGAGAGGAATGATGAGGATGAATTTTATACACAGAGTCTATGCAATAAATACACTCTTCAGCTTGTGTTTTTGTTTAGAAATGTGCACAGACTCAAATTTTGGCAAGGGGAAGGAATAAATTTAACTTGCCTCTGAATAGTTAATGAGATTCTCGATTAGGATAATGAACAGAGATCATTGTAGCAGCATATTTAAAATAACCAAATATTTTGCACCAGAAGTGATTATCTGTTTTAAAGCTTTGCCAGGCTCGTTCTTTTTATATATATATATATATATATATAATTTTTTTTTTTTACCTTATGATTACTTTGTTTCCACTTGAGACTTTCTGTATGTCAAGTTTCAGTAAAGATTCAGGCAACATCCTAAGGATTCGGCTTCGGGAAAGAGTTTGGCCGATGCAGAAACGTTTTGCATCAATAGCTCTGAAGCTCATCAAAATTTCTAGGTTGGAGCAGGTCCCTCTCACCTTTCATGTGATGAGAAGTGCCATTGCTTGGGAAATGAGAATAGATCTTTCTTGCTGAGCAGTTCATAGCCCTGTCACGGAGAGCAGGTAGGCATTGTGCTCACTTTAGATATTTTATTTCAGTGATGGGTGGGATGGATTACTTCTTGGAAACTGATGCAGAGCTTCTAGGGCAAGTGTCTTTCTGTTCGTGGGACTCCAGAATGATTGTTTCAAATCCTGTTCTAGCTCTGGCTGTCGGTGGCACCCAGGTTGTGCCACAAAGCAAGAAGGAACAGGACCTTTCCATCCCTTTTCCATCTTCTAGACATCTGTGCAAAGGTGCAGTTTGACAATCTCTGTAAGTTGAACTTTTTCCAGTGTTGCAAGGAGCTGTTGGCTTTGGTCATTTGTTCCTTGTGTTGGGACTACTGTTTAGTCCTCTAGAGTGACTTCAAAAGTAATCCATGAAGACAAGTTAGTGCTTGCACCGGAAAGATGCAGTGGACTGAGTATGAAAAATGGAGAGCCTAGATGTCAGGATTCCACTTTTGTGGCACGATGTGCAGTAGTTTGATTCATGATGCCATATATGATATACAGAAAAAGAAAAAAGCAGGATAAGAAACTTCTGGCACATCTAATGTTCCATATTAAGTAACAAACTCTTTATTTAAATGTAGCCTTTTGCTACTTTTTCACTGCTATTCTCCAAGAGTATTTTCTGCGTTTACCTTTAAGGATTGTTCTGTATTTTCATGAGGAACATAATCTAGACACATACTTCTTCAACATCCAATTCGTGATTAAAACCCCAGTTTTCTAAGAATTTCCAAGTAATTCTAGACCAGTGTATAAATTAGAGGTTGGACTTCAGGAATTTCTATTGCATTTCACCATTTTCATATACTGTTGTAAGCACTCCTGAGACATCAGTTTCAGTTGAAAAAAAGATAAAATATAGTTGTGGATTTCTGATTGGTTTATGCTACCCCAGGTTTCTTCCCTACTCTGGGCTGTGCCCTGCCCACCACGCTCTCCATGGCTTCTGTGGGAATCTTTGAAAATAAAGAAATAGCTTGTCAGTACTTGCCATAATTTAACAGGCTGTCTTCCTTTAGAGGCTAGAATTTGGAAATTTAGGCCCTCATCCTGCAACTGTTTAAGCGTGCTTAATTTCAAGCACATGCTTATTTACAGGATCCAGATTTGTTTGTCTAATTACTTTATAGCATGAGTGAAGCCAGACTGTTCAACTCTTGGGACCATCTGTTGGGGGAGAGAAGGAAGAACCTGACTGTGTATTTTCCAAAAAGCTGTTTCACCCTTAGCTACCAGACCAAATTTATCTTTCAGATAAATTGTCAGAAGTTGTCTTACTATTGTATATGTTGTAGGTATTTCTGTTATGATTTGTTATCCTGAGTTCCAAAGGGTTGTGGTTCACAGGGAGTAGGGCCACAAGGGGATCTCATGGACTGGTTCATTATAAGTGTCTATAAATTCTCTAGTAATATATATTGATGCATATTATTGACTTGTTTTATTTATGACACTGAGATAACAAGAGGTTGTTATCCCAAAGCTATAGCATTATGATGGTTGTAATACTGCTGTTTTGTCATTTGTTTCATAGATTAAAACATGCACAATTCCACTGTTATTTCCTCAGGCTAGCCAAGAAATATACATGTAGTTTTAAAATAATAATAAAAAACTTTCATAATATTTAGTGATGTTTATGATCACATGCAGTCCTGTCTTTTTTTTATTTTTAAATTGAAAGCAAAGGGCCAAATCTGCTTGTTTGATACATCCAAGAATATGTGAGTGTAAGAACAGGGTTTGGTGGAAAAAACACTTACATACAAGTTCCATTACTTAAAGATAATAAAATTATGAGTAATATTTTTCTGTTAAGTTTGGCTAAAAATATCTGATCTTCTTTCTTAATTTTATTTGAACATCCACATTTAAGAGGACGATACAATTGTATTCATCCCTGTCCATAATATCTACCATAAACTACTTCAGTCTAGTTGAGCATAAATAGAAATCAGAGGGAGAGCTCTGTAAGTACTGAAAAAGTAAATTGACTGTTAGAACACACAGAAAACCATTAGAAACTTTTTAGAATACTTTCCCCTCTAAAGGGAAGAAAAATATCAATTTTTTCATTTACTTAAATGCAGCGAATTGGACTTCTCTCAGGGGGCAGCTGTAAGAGCTATTTATCTGTCATTACAGGGTAATTAGTTGACAGTTTTCTCCAAGGATCTGTGTGTAAGATTTAAATAAGAGCATCTTCTCTTAGTAATACTGGCACATACATCCTTCTACAAATAACTAGTGAAGGAGGTAGGGATTATGTGGGGTCTTTTTCGTATGGCTATATTGTCCAACGTTGTTGTTACCCTATATGTATACGAATGTTTGCTCAAATGATGAGACATTACAGAAATACCACTTTACCATCCTTCCTCCCTCGGACTGCAGCTTCTTCTCCCAAGTGCTTCCACAGCAGTGCTGGTGTAGGTAATTTTCTCTGTTCCCTTCTTGCCCCCAGCTGTGTCTTCCCAGCCCTGTGTTGTGTCCTGTGGTGACCTCCTAATATAATCGGATGAGCTCATCTTTCAGAGACGGGAACCTTTGGATGTATTGTTTTGTTTAAAATGCTAATTATTTCATTGATCTAATGGGAATTACTTTTGCCTGCAGAACTGAGGGAACATCATACTTTACTACAGAGGCAGAAATAAATGGCTAGGGACAGCAGCACCACCACTTCTTGAAGAAGAAAGACCAGTATGATGAGGCCCTGTTTTGTCTTGGAGAAATGGATGCTGTGAGATTTGGATGAAAGATACATCTCCCTTTATCTCTGACAATCTAAGAGGGCCTTTTTTTTTAACAAACAAGTTTTGTGCCATGTTCTCTATATAGTTTATTGCCATAACCCACCTCACCTGGCCAATGATGATGATCTTTGTGATACCCTACAGTTAGAGTAGATGAGGTCAGAAGGGATCTCCGGACATCTAGTCCAAGCTCCTTTCTGAAAGCAAGATCAATTGCAATAGGTTGCTCTGGGACAGGTCCAATTGGGTTTGGAATATCACCAAGGGTGGAGACCAGGCCCTCTGCGCAGCTCATTCTGGTGTTGACTGCCTTCTTCCAGTACCCTTTGCCATTACAAACTGCAGCTGGTGGCAGTGCAGCTGTGATGCAAGTGCAGCTAGATGATGTCTGGCTGGCTCACTGCTCTGCGGAGGTTTAATATGACCTGTCCTTGGGGTTAAAACCCCAATGGCTTGCATCACGAGCAACTGCTGTCCCAGCCCTACCCTTCCTTTACTCGTGTGGTGTTGGTAACTGCAAGGTCGGTGCATGCTGGTTTTGATAGCACGTTGGTGGCATGTTTGGTAGTACATTGGCTCAGTGAACTAAACCCGGTCTGGGGGTAGGAACTAACCCAGAAACCAGCCCCAAATATGTAATTGTGTATGCGCACGCTAGTTGTTTATGATTGATTTTACAGCTTGTTTTAGCTCTTTTAACTAATGTTTATTAATGTGATTGACAGGTTGATACTGATTTTTGAATAAATATGCCTATTTACCATATGATGTTTTTTTTGAATGTCACAAATGACATCTTGTGCACTTTAATGGCTCACTTCTTTGTGTGTGTGTGTGTGAATAACACCAGCTTACTAAAAAGATGCTGACATTTCCCACTTCCTAAAGCAAAGCTCAGTGGTCAGCTCTGCATTGGCATAGTTCCTGACATCTCTATTAACTCTTTCTGAAAGTGTTCAAAATAGTCTTTAGCAAATACATCTTCAGGCGGCTACATTTACTGATGAAAAATAGGACCTTGTCTTACATCAGAGCAAGCAGCTATTTGTCAGAAAGGAATTACTATCCTTCAAGTGAGGACAGGGGATGCTAAACTATGCTACCCAGCTGAGAAAAGGGAGCTTTAGTTGGGTAGAACCGAGTTACCCATGTTAAATTTTGATCAGGGCAGTGGGCTTAACCCCTGCCTCTCCCCCCCCCCCCCCCCCCCCACTTTTATGGTGTCATTTATTCAGTGTCATTCATTCTCTTTTACTTTATTTGAGAAATGACAACTTTCAGTGTAGTTTTTGTATGCTTTGCTCAACTCTGTTTCTCAATAGGCATATATTAGGAAGTCTATTCAAAGATCACTTATTTTCCTGACTATCAATATCAAGGTTCTGGATGCTTAACTAATCAATACATTCATGGTGTGAGCTTGGATGGTCATAAGTTTTAATTTAGTTTCTTAATATGCAATATAAATGGTTGCCTAACTTTGAAAGCATTGTAGCATGTCTGCAAAAATACTGGGTAATTTCTTTTAACATGATTTTTTCCTCCATGTATTGATTTAATACAGGGTTTCTTGCAGCCATACAATTAATATCATCTGAGTACAAGCACAGTATAATATCTCAATAATGTTGCTATTTTTTTTTTTGTTATTACTTGACCCCTCAGTGTATTGTCTCTTATTCCTTAAAAAAAAAAAGTAAGCTAAGGCATTGCAAAATGCGCTTACTGATCAGGCTATAGACTTGCATTCCATACTCGTTTGCAAAGCTTCATGTATGTGCTGTGGGACGACGGATAATATGGCTGTATGAAGAATAGGTGTCTTGTGCCCATGTATTTTCTTAATCTGTTCTAACATTGTTTTTTGAACTGTTTGGGCTCTACCTTTTGTGTTGCATACTGAACTTTCAAATTGATGCAGAAAATTTTGTTTATGTAGTAAGCTTGGGTCATTGATAATGTAAAGTATGGGCTTGGCTAGAAGAATGCTCCTCTGTCCCTCCCTCATCATTCTATCCTGCTTTTTTCTCCATGAGTGCCTGTTTTTCATTTAGAGTAATGTATATTTTGTGTTAAACATCTCATTGAGCATTGCTTGCCAAGCTGAAGTTTTTTTCTTCCAGGCTGAAAGCCAAGTGGTCTAGAAAATAAAGTGCTGCTAACTTTCTGTGCGGAATTTAGTCCAGTAATTCCAAGTGCTTTTTTTCACTCTAAATGAATTAAAATTACCATGTAGGTTAATCTGACTTAAAAATAACATATATATATATATATATATTAATTAAGAGATAGTAGTCTTGAAGAATAAGTTGTACTTGAGCTACTTTATTTCAAAACAAAATTAATGGTGTTATTGGGCTATTTGGCTATGGCTCAAATGTATTCTTTAATTGGTAAGATTGAGTACCATGAAGCACATCAAGCAGGGAATGTTTCCTACCTTACTGATGTGTTCAGGACAGCTTCGTGCAACACTGGCGCACTACATTTAAAGCTCAGAGTTTGCACTAAGCAAAATGCTGCACGTACATGGGGCAAAATCTTGTGTGGCCATGTGATGAAGGCAACTGACAGAACTTTTTTTGTTGTTGTATGAAAAATGAAATGGTCTTCATGAGGCCAGATGATTGCAGAGACTAAGATTACACTTGTTAGTGTTTGCCATTTCCTTTGTGCATACCTGATTTCTTCTCTTTATCTTCGTGTAATCAGCAGCTATATCCATTTCCAGGATCTAATTGAACGTAATGAAGAAAGAGGTTGGGCTGTTAAGCTTCCACATTCTCTGCTCTTTGTGCTGGTCATGGTGCTAAAAAGAGATGAGTTAACATAAACCTGAGTAGGCTGTTTAACCTTCTTTCTCTTCTGGAAATGTAGATGCAATAACATTTGCAGCTGAAAAGGCTCATTCGCAGTTTCTAATGCTTAAGGATGCAAATGAAGCATTTTGTCTCTTCTGTCGCCTGGAGGTGTTAAGCAAGGAAACAGAAAGAGGTTTCTAGGATTAGTTCCACAGATTTCTTTTATCATGTTAAAATCAAGACTGGTTTCAATGCCATGAAGTGAAGAAAAGCAATATGGAAACTATCCAGGGAAAAATCTTACGTTTCATTTGTTTCTCCCTAAATTTTCTGGGTATTCATTACTCCTGATGAAGCTGAATACTCAAACTTTTAGCAACACCGCAGAATAAGTTCCTGTGCTCGCAGTATGTGTGTGTGTAACGTTTTGTAGGTGGCAGAGCAATTCATCATTGTCAGTGACATGCCATATAAACTATGTTAAAGTTTTTATTACAATAGTTTTTCTTTGAGAAGTGCTTCAAAAACCTTGGATAATTTAGCATTGCATTTGGGTTCTGAACTAAGGCATAAAATATGTAGACCATCTAAAGCTTTAAACTGGTTTTAAGTGAAATTATCAAGTAAGGCTTCAGCTTGATCATCAGATCCAAAGAGAAAACTTAAAAGAATAGATCCCCAGAGGTATTTTTTGTTCTTCTCACCAAATCTTTTAGCTCTGAGTCCTTGGAAGAAGCTTCTGTGTGGCTTTTCACTTGTGAAGATACGGCCTTGAAATTGAATAGCATTATTTTCCACTCTAGAGATATAATATACACTATGAAATGTTTGGTTTATGAGACACAATACTGAATTGGAGCAAGCACATTTACCCTTTGTACATCTGCTCTGTGATAGCATGCATGGCTTCACAGCTTGTGTCTTGTTAGGGAAATATATATACAGATTAGGTTGATTCTTAGTTTTGACTCTGGAAATGTACCACTTCAAAAAGGAAATGGCTTTTAAATTTTATATAACAGCTATTTTCTTCACAGCATTTGTGCGCGAGCTGATGCTGACCATCTAGATATACCCTGGCTGCTCTCTTGTTCTTGTGCAGGAGGTCACATACCTTTCCTCAGAGATGTTTACTCCTTTGGGACAGTGGAGTTTTGGTGGCATTAGACTGCATTTATACTGATTCAGCAACAGTGCCTTTATTTTCTTTAAGCTGACTGTTAGAGTCGTATAAGAGACTGATATCTTTCATCCCACCCTGCAAATATGTGAATATATGGATACTGTATTAGCAAACATACAGATATGCTTACTTTTCTATGTATCATACACATAGATGCTGTTTCCACATCCTTTGGGCATATTTCTGGCAAATTCAGCTGGACCTAAGTGCTGCTTTTGGTTGGTCCTCTAGGAATTTGCAATGTCATACTAATGGAACTTAAATGTAGTACAGGGTTTTCTGTTAACCGAATAATGTGTTTTCATGGCTCTGCATAGCTTAAACTATACTTTGGAGACCAGTATGAGCAGGTTCTCACCAGGATTAAATAAATCAGATACATTTCTTATAATGGCTTAAAAGGAGTTCAACCTTTTGTTGTATTATACAACAAAATTAACGTCTGTGTTGGTTTATTTCCAAGTAAATTAGTGGACTCTATTTTTTCTTTTTTCTTTTTCTTTTTTAAGAAGGGCTGCCCAACATTCATCCCTTTCTTCCTGAAGGTCGTGGTTGTGAAAATGCTTTAGTGTTCTGTAATTTCAGTTCTAAGAACTGAGACAAACTTCTCAAATGCAGCTGCATTCAATTTCAGGTAAGGCTTTTTTCATTCTGTTAGCTTTCCCATTTTTTGGAGAAACTTTTATTGTATCACTTTCTCTTACTGTATGTACACCTCTTTAAGGCAGTGAGTACAGGGATTTAAAATTGAATGGTTCAGTGTCACGGGTGGTGACATAGCTTGTGTGGTGGGTCTGGCTTCTAAATTGCAGTGTGTTTCTGAGCCAAGTAACAGCAAGTTTTATTTCAAAGTAGAACTCGGAACAAGCCGTGAGGTCTGGCTGGCTGGGCAGCACACGTCCTCGCTGCTGCCTCCTTCCCTTCCAAGTTTCTTGGGGCTCTGACACCTTCCCAGTCAGCAATACAAGACCAATTAACCTTTTCCTTCCCAGGCTGGTAGCTGTGACAGGCTACCTGCCTGCTGCTTATGCAGCCTTAGGTGATTGTAATACTCCATTTCCCTCCCAAGCCATCAAAGAAAACAAAAGCCAGGCCTCCAGGAAGAACTACAGTAGCCAAAGGCAGATGTAGTCGGAAAGAAGTAGGATGCTACAGTTTTCTAACTCTATAATAGCTATCCATCTGCTTATATTGCATACTGTATTCAGTGAACAGATGCTGCTGCTGTTTTGTGAGCCTACACAGAAAGACCTTTTCTTCATCATGCCCCCCCTCCTTTTAAATACTTGTTCTAATGAAGGATGCTTTTGTTCTCATTCATATTCCTAAGACCTTTTGTCTTCAAAGGTCCTTCTTATTCCATTCTAAAAAAGACTGGAGAAACTCATGTTTGCTGAAAAGCTGAAGAGTTACTGTTTTGGTGATAATATGATAATACCATGTTGCTGTTCTAAGTCTTTTCCAGCTTAAAGTCTGCATAAAATGAAATATTCCGCTTGTCAATGTTAAACTTACAGGTTGATGACTGATCCTTGACCATTCCTGCATATGGTCTTTATTGTGAGCTGTAAGGAAAGTAGCAGTAACTTCAGTGACAGGATCCAGTTGTGGCTGGGAGATGGTTTCTGTGTAGCTTGCAAAAAGCTACATGTTTCCTAGAGGGATTATGTTTCCTAGAGGGATTCCTTCCCAGTGCTCAATAAACAGTTCCTGTGTTGCGAGGTGATCTGTTGATGTCCTCGCCTTTTTTAACAGCTGCCACTTTTTTTTTCTTGTTCTGATAGGACTCCTTAATCATGCCTGTCTTTGGATATTTTATCTGGCCTTTCTGCTTGGTTATTTTCTGGGTTGGTTAAACCTCTGTTGGACCTTGTTTTTGCTGCCAACCCAGCTTCTCAACCCTATATTTCACCTGTGAGATTTATGGAGTTTTGAGCTCAGCTAGCTAGTGTAGTTATCCTTGAGCTGAGCTGTTTATCTGCTCTGCTTCATATGTGGCTGCTGGCAGCTCCATATCCTTGTCTGTTCTGTTCTGGTGAGCTGTAAGTTCCTGCTCTAGATGGAAGACTTTATCTGTGGTAGATGCCAGTTTTTCTGTAACTCTGTTACTGTTCAGTCGCTTACCAAACTTTGGCCATTTCCCTTTCCTGCTGGATCTGCCTCCTTGAGTGGCTGTGTGTCAAGAGGGCAGAAAAGCTAAGGTAATCTTTCCCCAATACAGAAGTCAAAGTTCATCAGAGTCAAGCACATATTTTGTGGAAACCTTTTGCAGATTTTCCTGTTAAGAAAACTTGAAAATTGGAACAAAACTTCTTTGAAAACTTGACCTATGATAACAATTTCTACTGAAGTTCTTAACTGTGGACCTTCCTTAATAACCTCATTCACCAGTATGTTAAGTAAATACGGTGAGTTGTTACCCACACCTGCTCATCTTGCTGTTACCTTGCTGCAACAGAATGGAGTTTCCAGTTCTCTCTGTTCCTAAGTTGTTCCGCTGCTTGACAGCACCCACCAAAGAGCTGGTTCCAATACTGGGTTTGCTTCAAACTTCACCATTCTGTGATTCAGACAGTGTTCCTCAGAGAAGCAAAAACATGTCTTAAAGTTGGTTTTAAAATAAAACAAATGCAGATCAAAGCACAAGAGCAGACTGATGTGGCAGCACTGTTTCTCCCCTCCCTTGCACACTTGAGAGCTTGAGGATGTGCCTGGGGGAACAAAAGTTCTCTCTAGTTGTGTGCTCCAGCTGGTACTTCCAATGTTCATTAAGCCTCTCTGTTAGCTTATTTTAACCCACAAAAGCAATGAAAAGGACTAATCACCAAACAACAACCATAAACATAAAACCAACCCTCAAACCTGTGCCATCTTCAGCCATGTCAGTTAGCTACAACTGAGGAGTGCCAGAACCTGCCCTAGAGAAAGGGGATAGGACTGTGGGAAGGGACATGGAGGAAAAAAGAGAGAGAACATGGGGTAGAAGCAGCTAGGTTGATTCGGTTCCTTCCCCAGGCATTCCTGATGGAATTTCAGGCCCTGTGCCTACCCAGCTAGAGGCACTGGGGTTAAGCCTTTTTTCTCCTGAGTGAATTACTGTTGCTGTCTGTCTTCCAGTGAGAAGCACCCTGAGTTTGGGTAGTCTTGAAAACATGTTAATGTGGATTTGAGAGCATACGATCCAGTGGTTATATGCAATAGATCGCTTGGGTTCTCCTGTGAGCTTCGTGAGCATGTTTAAAACCAGCTCAGTGTTTACATGAGAGTTTATTTTCAGTAAGGTAGAGCAGCTGTAATTGCTCCTGAGATCCCTCCATCCGTTTCTTCCTCAGAAATGGGAAATGCTTTCCTACAACTAACTGCTTCAGGCACCAGGGAATTAACAAGCACAAAACCTGCATTAATGCCATTGCTTCTGTGTGGTGAGATAATTACAGGGGCGCTTGTGACTGGAAGCAGCTGGGCAGTTGGGAGTGTGCTTTGCCACATCATTGTGGCTTGGGTGGAAGGATCCCCTTGCCAAATGATCCTGAAAGAAAACACAGAATTCTTGATACCTATGTTTTTCTTTCCTGTAGTACACGGGATACCTCCTTCTCGGTTGGAGCTGTTCAGGCTGGTGTTAGGTGCAGATTCAAATACCTTGGCTTGAATGAGGACACCTAGAAGTGTGTTTAATTGTCCGTAACAAATGTGGTAACAGAGAAAAAGTCTAAGTATCACTTGTTTTGTCTAAGGCTGGGTTGGAACTGTTCCGTCACTTCCTGCAGTGCTGAGAGGCCTAGCAGCGATTTGGCTGTTTTGCCACATATTCATAAACCCGCAGAAGGCTGTCGTGTTGCTAAGGGAGCTAGAGATTATTGTATTAAATTATGTTTATATATTTAATTGTTTTCACATGTATAAAAGTTTATTACGCTCTTTTCCCTCCTTCATGCTTTCTGTCTCTGGCTCTGCTTGTGCTGTCATTAAGGCTGACTCTACCACTTACTGTATAAAATACTAATTGTGAATCTCTGCATTAGATGTAAAGGAATTTCCTCTCTCAGGATCAGTCTCATCAATTATCTCGGGACCACAAGAGGTGGTCAGAGGGACAGTTTCTTTCCAAACGTCAGGAGAATGGTGACTTACACAAGTGTAGGTCTATTTGGTCCACTTCAGACAGACTTTGGTGACAGACTGGGCAGAGCTCAACCACAGACACTCCGTATGGATTCTCCAAATCTCAGCTTTGCTTAATCTATCTTGACATTGCTTAGTTTTTGATTTAGCATCCCACATCCACCTGAGGGTAGAATAAGTCTTTCTTCTGGCTCTTTTGAGGGGAAAAAAAAAAAGCCAAACTTAATTGTAATGCCATAAATATCAACCAGTTAAACTAGTGCTGCTCTCAAAAATAGAGAAAGGTGTTGGGGAAGACTCTTCAATATCTACTTTTTAGTCAAAGAAAGAATATGCTGGGCATGGAATGTTTTCTGAAAATGTTCTTTTATAAATGTGCCTTATTGTTAGTATGTACCTTTTACTGTGCAAAGTAGAGAGCAGTGATACAGGTATGTTTCTGAAGAAAATGTGGGTGTGTGCTTATGGTGCAACTTAACATGCTCCCCTGCAGCCAAAAAGTTAGAGGTCAAGGTTGGAGTCCACTGTCGAGTGTGTGGAGGAGTACCAGAACTTTTGAAGAACCTGTTTGATGTGTACTGTGTAAGGTTTCGTGTATGCGGAGGAGCATCTTGTGTTGGTTGTTACTACGTTAGCAATGTGCATGGGCTGTCAATAGGCATTGGAATTCTTTTTGCACAATTGTACCACGTCCACGTGCATCATAAACTGAGGATATGAATAGATGGGTGCTGATACCTCTTTGTGTGAGGCGACAGTATTATTGCTATACTTCTACATTCATTGTCACTTTCAGTATCAGGCATTAGGTCATTTAGTACATTACCCATCACTGTTGGTAAGGAAGCTGAGGCATTTTTCTAGATGTGACCTGACTAGATTTGGCAGAGGGCTCAGGCAAGCATCTCTGGTGTGTCATGGGTTACTGTAGCAAAACTTGTAAGAGCTTGTCCAGTAGTGTCTTCTGCTGACAAAATATTTTTTTTTTTTTTTTTTTTTCTTTTTTTGTGAGCCCAGCTAAAGTTAGCTGCAAGCAGCATCAAAGAAGATGCACCTTTTTTATGCAGGGAATGAGCTGAAATACCCACTGGAAACTAGTGGATCCTCCCTAGTTTTGGTTTACTTTTGACTTGCAGATGTTGCAGCATGCGGTTCTGTGGTTTGAGATACCTTGTGATATTATGTTGAGTGAAGCATCTCTGTTTCAGTTTTTGTTGCTGGAGTGAAAGTAGATGCCCCAAGTACCTGAAATGACGAACCAAAGAGGAGAACAGCTGGTGTTACTAAGCTGCTTCTTGTTCATAATTAAAGAAAATTCTGTGAAAGATGCAGAGCAGTTGAAGCTAGGAGGTGCATATGTAGACAAGTGCAGTTTGTAAATGATGGGCATTAAAAACATACATTTAAAAAGAAAAATGGACCTTGCAACAGGTGAGACATATTAGAGTAATGACAATCTGCAGCCCATCTTCTGTCTCTTCATTTTTAATAAGAAACATTGGTTGTATCCATGTGGGATATTACAGGTCTATAATGTTTTTGCAATGAATACACTGGATGCAGCAGATTCACTTCTTGAAATGGCCTGCTGTGTTCCTTCTCAGGCGGTTCATAAGTCTCTCCTGAACAGACCTGTTCCCTTATCCAGTTATGTTTGTGGATGGGAGCAAGGAACGAACACTTTGAAAGTCCAGGTAATAAGGCAATGAAAAGACAGGTGAAGTGGAGCAAGATGTCCTCTACACAATTTTCCCTGGAAAGGTGCATGCTTGCTAGTGTTGTGAATGTAATTCTTATCCTCTCTTATGACCTCTACCTTGAATAAAGGCTTCCTTGTCTTCTTGCAGAAGAACGAGGAAGAAAAAGAGTTAAAGAGACTGTATTACATTGGAAATAGACTGTAGGCTGGAAGTCTTGGATGATCTGTAAGAGTAGCAAAAGTTTTGGATCTACTATCTTGATGACCTCTGTAGATACAGTTTTTTAATGGTAGACTTTGAGAGGAAAATGAGGAGATGAAGCAATCCGTGGTGAAGTTTAAGGTGGTGGGTGGCAGGCTGGAAATGCCAGTATTATGGCAGAAACTGTAGAAACAAGGCTTTTCTAGTTCAAGTGATATGGGAGGAATGGCATAATCTTCAGTTGCCAAGTGTGTTAGCAAACCTCTTCCACAAAACTTTGAGATTGGATTACAGTCTAATAAGAGAACCCTGCCCTGCCTCCAAATGTATGCAGGCACTCTATTGAAAACACTTGTTGAGAGGGAGTGAGTTGTCAGTTTTCAGGTTGCAATCCGCTGCTATTTCTCAAACGGTTTGTTCTAGGCTTAGTGTCACTGTGCTTTCAAATACCAATGCCTTCTTGATTCTCTTCTTTAAAAAGTTAATTTCTTTATGCTCAGATCCTTTGGCACTGAGATCTGTACCCTCATGTCTGTCCTTCTATTCCTACTGCAGTGTTCCCAACTTTGTGAGACTGCTTGCTATTAACCAAATAACTATAGCTGAGTTGCTGAGCTAATAAGCCTACTGTAGTAAAAAGGTGGGCTGAAATCAGAAAACCTCCTTTTCCCCCTCCCCCAAACAGCAAAACCCCAACCCAAATATTTCATTGTGAATTCAAGCTAATGAACCTTTGCTGTGTAGCTGCATTGATGCTCTGCATTTGGTTTGGGTGTCTTTTCATGGAGCTTTCTAGTGTTTCTGTAATATTTATTTTGTCTTTATTTTCCATTATCTGTAGCACCTTCTTAACTGAACGATAGGAAGTTGTCTATGCAGAGCTTCTGCTATTACATTGTTCCTGCTATGAAGCTGCTGACAGTGAGAACAGTAACTCCTATGCGTGTTGGGTGCTTTACAAGTTCATGAATAGGAGGACATTGTTCCCACACCTTGAACAAAAATGTATTTTTTCCACACATTTGTTCTGTGGTCATGTACTACCACTGCATAAATACACAAACTTTCAGCAAGTGATTTTTTTTGTTAGTAACTATAAGTACATGACAATGCTAATATGTGCAGCACGAGCATACGCTGGAAGTAAAACACTAAGACACAAGTTCTGACAGAAGGAATTGAATGTCATTTTGTTAGTGCTGCTCTTAAGTAAACTGCTCAGCAGTTGGAAACAATTTTTAAAGTATTTAATAGGTATCTTATAATTGGGTGATAATCAACAAAATAGCTGGAAAAAAAATGCAAGGCTAGTATGCTTATTCTTTTGATTTAGTTATAGCACTCTTCTGGCTTTTCTTCCTATAGTACAAAAGACTTAAGTTACCTAAAACATGCACAGACTCACTGTATCAGTATTTGTTGTGAAGCAGATCTGGTGGAGTAGTCTTTAGCTCTGTATAGTACTGAGAATTGAAATGTTTCTTAAAAAAATAAGTCTATGTACTTCATCACTGAAGTCTACTGCTGGCATAGAGAAAAAGGAGGGGGGAAAGCAATTTGGTGTTCTAACTATGTGTTATTTTGCGTTGACCATTTTTCCTGAGAGTTGTTGAAAAGAACTGGGCAAACAGTATTTATTACTTTATTGACCAGGTATTTAAATCTCTTTAATAAGAGACTGTACTTCTATTTTGAAGTTTCATCGAGGTTTGTGTTTAAAGAATACATAATGAAATTTACGACTATATTACAGTTTAGCAAGCGTATCTTTGTAAATTACTTGGAGTTATTCAGTGTTGAGTTAACTAGCCTCTGCTTTCTCAAGGGATATTTCTAACTTTGAAGTTGTAGTACTTCCACTTTCAGCTATTTTTCTTTGGCTTGGCTTTGATTCATACAAATGCTAATCATAGGGGCTTTGAATCTGTGTGTATACATAGCTTCACAAGGTCATATACGTCTTTGAATGGATTGGCTGACATGCTGCTTGTATATTATTAGTGTTGCATAAGCAGATTATTAGGTCTTCTAAATATTGCTTTAATAATAATATTTTTACTCTTTATTAAACTTAAAGGTAATGACTGCAGAAGGCTGTTGATTTTTAAGTTTAATCTTCTAAAGATGTATCTTCATTGTCTCTGCAGGCAGCAGAAGGTGTCACCTTCATTGGACCTGACACACATGCTATTCAAGCTATGGGAGACAAGATTGAAAGCAAATTGTTAGCCAAGAATGCAAAGGTCAACACAATCCCTGGCTTTGATGGAGTAGTCAAGGTGAGAAACCATTTAACTACTGTCTGCCCACTGTAGAATCAGTGCCTAAATCGAAGTACACCTATTGAAGGTCTGATACAGAATATAATTATAAATTCAACTCCATTATCAATAAGAGACATAATTAAAATAGAGGAACGGATCTTTGGAGGAGGAAAGATGAAGAATGCTTCATGGTATATTCAGGACCGCTTGCATGAAGTCTCTGAAAATATTTTGATTTAAATTTAACACAAAGGCAGGTAAATGTATTTACTGTGAGGTGTGCCTTTTTGTGTTGGTCTGAAAAATGTAGAAGACATACATTTACTCTTGCTGGCCAAGATCTTGACATAAAATATTACTGAAGTTAACATAAGTATACATAGCAAGTAGACTTTCTGAGTAGCAGTAAAGATCGTTACACTGTACAAATCTTCCATCTTATGGTCAGTGCTGATGGTAGTAAAGCTTTTCATGTGTAGAAAAACTCACTTAGGGGGGAAAAAAAAAAAGTTGTTTCTCTGTCCAAATCTACAGGTAGTCTTCTTCCTGAGGTTTTAGAAGGAATGATTTTCAACATCTTTCTAATATATCTTGGTTGTTGCTTTATTTTGTATGGTGGCATAAAATATGTCTTGGTTTTGGTTTATTTTGTCTTATAGAGATTATGTATGGGGCTCTTTTAATCTTTCCTGTGTGTCATTATATACCATATATATTGTGGTGATATAAGACGAATAAGCTTTTTGCCTTTATGCCTTTGTTGTGTATGTCTAGATGATCTAAAACTTTATTATCCTGGGTTGAAAATTCTTATGCTGGTCACTTCAGGTGATTTTTATTATTTTTTATTTTTCAGATAAAATTTGAGTAAAACTTGTTTAAACAAGCTTTTCATGTTCCAACATGTAGTTGAAGGAAAACTTTTTCAGGTTTTATTTATGACTATGTTGACCTCTGATCATCATGGATCTTATTTATATGATGAAATGGGAAATTTCAAGATAAGTGGGAACAACTGAATATATTGTTGGAACGCAGATTGTACTTCAAGGAGCAACGTATACCAGGATAGTGTTCAGTATTGTGTCAGTTAAGCTAGATTTTAACTTCTTAGAGTAAAATAAGACCAATTAAATGAGGAAGATAAATAGAGTATGAAGAGGCTAACTCTCCACAAAATGATCTGTTTTGATGAACTGCCTGGAGAGCGTGGCTAGCGAGAAAGAATGGTAAAATTTTGAAAGGTCTGGGAAGATCAAAATGCACAAGAGAATTCTTGAGTACTTGAGAAGGAAATGCCTGGTGTGCAGTATTTAAATATTATTATTTTTTTTTTTGTCGTCAATTATCTGAAGTTCCAGGTACTCAAAATGAAGGAATGCAAGTGATCTGGCTGGCTATCAGCTATAGGCAATGATAGTCTTAACACCAAAAGAACTGGAATGTAGGATTGGATTTGACAAATCCAATCCCAGCCGTTGAAAGGAGCTATGTGGTAGTTGGTTAATCCTGAAGTCTCCATATCACATCAATTTCACATACATCATTTGCAGTAGTTCTGATTGCCTGAAGAGTGTTGATGGAAAAGAACACGAGATTAAAAAGCTGCAGTATGCCTAGCATGTCAGAAAAAGGAGAATCCATAGGCCTTGCCAGTGTTGTAGTTTCCATCAGAAGGGTTAACTTTTCCATCTCCTAGACGAAAATTTGACTAGTGCTCTAGTTAGCAGTTCTAGGAAATAAAACTTCTGGTAACTGAAATTTTCATCCTTGCTGTGCATCTAATTATGTGTCTGCATTTGTCTTCTGATCTCCCTTCTGTGGTATCATGACTTTTGCTGGGATGAATACTTGAGTAATTGGGTTGTACAGGATGCCTGATCCTTGATGAGAGCTCGATGTAGTATTTTGTCAATTCAGACGAGGAGATGAAGGGCAAAGCTGTGTGACACCAAATATAATCAGAAGAACAGCACACGAGGAATTGGAGACTGTGTCGTATTTCCGCCATTCTCTGGGAGTCTTATTTTGGTCACAGAGCTATGCAACTTTAAAAATCTTTGAGGGCTCTTGTTTTTGAGAAGTAGACATTTTAAAGGTCTTGGGAAGGAGTTAAGTGTCTGCTTGATACTTGAGTTGATTAGAGGTGGTTTCATCTTTGTAGCGGAGTCTAAAGCTGGAAGGAAACTGCATTCATGCCTCTGACAATGCCAGAAGTTAAGAAAGATCAGTTGCATGTGTTCTTTGTGGATGAATAGTTAAAGCAAACATAGAGTAACAACTTCTTGTGCTTCTTTTATTCATCTCAGGACTGCACTGGAAATCTTTGTTACTTGAAGAGTTGTCTTTATTCAGCTCTTGTTAACTAGTGCTGCAGATGCACAGGTCCTTCGTGAATAAAGGGTGAAGCTTCCCCCCTGACTTCTGTTGCTTAGTATTTAGACTTAGTAGACTGAGTTGTTTAGCTCCTGAAATCACACCTTGGAGAAAATGTTAATTTCTACTCATTGGGAATTTTTCTTTATACATTTTAAGAGAAGGAAGTTGTTCAACAGTGTACTCTAAGAAGGGACCTGGAAGGGTTGAAGAGAATGCTTGGCATAGCAGACACAACCAAGTGTTCTCATATAGGTAATCACTGTAGTAAGTGTGAAACTGAGAATGGAAAGGCAGAGTGAGAGTAGAGAGGGCAGTTTGTCAGAGTAATTTTTTTTCTTGTCTTTCATTCAGTTCCCTGTTTTGGTTGACACAAGGGTTGTCAGTGCACACTTGTAAGAAAACTGAGTATTGCCCTATCAGCTAGGGAGTCAACAAAGGTATTGAAAAGTAGTTTTCAGTTCAAAGTCTCTAACTTCAATTAGTTTCCTAAACCTTGACTGGGAGAGGTAATAGCCTAAAGTCTTGATCAAAAGAATTGGTGTTTATCCATGTGACCAATGGCTATACTGAAGTTAGAGCTGAGAAAATGTCTGTAAACACGTGAAAAGGAATGCATGCCAAGAAGAAAGGGACTGAGTATGTGAAGATGTCATGGTGGAAAACTGGCAAAGGAATAGAAAAAGAAGAAAGGTTTTAAATATATGCAGCCAGTTTGTTTTTATGGCTTGTAGAACATAGCTGGATGTAAACCCAGAAGATTAACGTCTCCAGGTGTCAACTTGGTTTCACTGATGTCAGTAGACATGTTGAAGGTTTTCATCGAGGTTAAGAATTTATTGTATTTAAGTTTCAGGTACCTGGTTTGGCTGTATTCTTGCATTGGGTTATTGACACTGGTATTCAATACCTACTGTATTGCTGAAGAGGTTGCTGGAGACTAGTCGTGACTTGCAGATTCTCCAGGCCCAACACCCTCAGCCATGACAAATATCATGTAGCTATTCATAATTAAAACAATGTTTTACAGCTCAAGTAGTTTATTATAAACAGCTTCATCCTGGTCTTAAACAGCTTCATCCTGGCATTCCTCTATGTCAAATAATTTTGCTTTTTTGTCTCCACCTGCTGGTACATGGCAGGAAGGCATGTATGTGAAGAGGTTAGAAATTCTTAAGCTGAGTAAAACTGAGTGTTTTATGTCTGTAACTAAAAAAAAATGAAACCAGCCATTTGTAAATACCATTATGATGTCTTTTTTATAACTCTTGATTTTTATAAACTTGTAGCATTACTTGAACGCTTTTATTTGTGCAATAAAAGATTGTGCCAAAATTATGTATTTCTTTACAATCTCCAGGTTATTTTGGGAAAACGGTAGTGGACCTACTGTGTTTTTTTTGAGGAAATGGTAATAAATCAGCGAGGACTTAAGTTGTTTAAAAAAAACGTTCAAAATGGTCTTAGTACCACTGTTTTTTGTGTATTTTGCATATATGGTCTTGAGTGTTGTCATAGCTTTCATTTTTTGTCTAATGGCAAATGTTGTGTATCAATCATAAGTTTTTTGCACCCAAATCTAAAACAACTGTCTTACCTTTATTGCTACTCAAAATGCTGCTGTATTTATGCAATCTGCAAGTGAAATGCATGACACTAAATTTTACTTTCTTAGGGAAAAAGATCGAAAGATCGTTACCAGAGATTTCATTGTGTCAGTTGTTTATGAATTTTTCGAACTGTTTTTAAAGCGCAGCATATTTTTGTTTCCTGTTTCAGAAACACTCTTTGAAGGCTAAAGAGTTTGAATATGCATTTTTTTTTGTATTTTATAGTTTGAGTTCTAATACAGCAAAACTGTAAAAAGAAACAGATGTTTGATTAGTGTAAATTAATAACTGTGCTGGGCAGATGTCTTCTGTCTGTTCAGGCTAGAACTGAGACAATTAGTGCTTCTCATATGATGCTACTTTTTCTTAAAATTGTTGTATGGGTACATGTGTTTCAATATATTTATGAATACAGTGGCTGTGGAAAACTCCTCTGTAGTGATTTGCAGCTTGTCTTTCTATGGACCGCAGTGTATCAGTTAGCCACTTGTTTGCAGGTAACTAAGTGGGGAAAAAAAACACAACACAAAACCAACCCTGTTTGCTTCCCCCCTCCTCAGTCTATTTTGCAAATATATGACTGCATTTGCAAGAGAAAAGAAATGTAAAAGTTTCCTTCTCGACTATAATCGTGGCTCTTCATCAGTCATCACTCTTCCTGCATTTTGTTCGAGAGGCTCTAATTGTCTGCATTTGGCAGGTTTAACACTTCCTGACAGAGAGGCTATTAAGGGGAAGTATTCTCGCATAACTGTCACAGGCAGGAACAAAGAACCTTCAAACTCAATGTGTGGAAACCACTAACATTCTTAAATGACCCTTTTCATGCATTTTATCCCTTTAAGCTAAAATTTGGAGGGTGCAGGGTCATGGAAAGCAGCAAGGTGTAATAAAACAGTTAACCCTGATTTTTTTTTTTTCTTGGGGAGGGGGATTTTTTTTTTTTTGCTAGATTTATCTCTTGACTTAAAAACAATTGTTATTTGGAAAAATCTCATTAACAGATGTGACTGGAGTAAAAAGACTTAAAACTGATGTTGCTTTCAGGACTGCTTTGAACTTAACAAGCACCGATTTGTGGAGCAGACTAGCTAATGAAAGGAAATTAAATTTTCTGACAACTTCCCCTGCCAGCCCCCTTATTCTTCATGGGGCTGTTACTAGGTACTGAAGACTTTTAAAGAGGATTTTGTTTTATTATCGGACATAAATGAACCAGGTATGAACATTGCTTATGTATTTTTTTAAAGTTCTGACCTGGGTGCTTTTAAAATGGATTGCCTTAAAAGCTTTAAAAATATCAGGTTTCATTTTAATGTTCATAAGTCAGCCCCCATAGTTTCAGACTCACTTAGCAGCTGGCGGTTTCCAGACGTTACTGCCTTCCATACTAATTTTTTAATGTGTGTCACAGAATAGTATAAATACTAGCAAATTTGGATGGAGTTTTCGAACTTAACCCATGCCACTGTAATTTAACCCTTTCTTCTTTCTGGTGTTGTGTCATGGAAATGTATTGTTACCGGTAGGAGAAAACAGAATTAACTACTGCAAGAGAAGACATTTGGTTGTTTAAAAAGTGAGAAGTACACTGTTTCTGTTCTCTGGCTTTCCCAATACATTTTTCTGTATCATGTTTTCTGTACCAGGCTATCGTGGCATGAGTCAGCTGAAGCCATAGGTGGCATCAACAGGAGTTGTTCTAGTTGTCATACACTAGTGATTTGCAGACATTTGGATGGGAGCTGATATATGAATGGGTTTATTCTCTTTAGAATTGAGGGGAAAAAAAAAAAAACCTACAAAAGTGAAGTGCTTGTTTTTTTTTTTTTTTTTTTTTTTTTTCAGTAGACAAATTTTCAACTTTGAAGAAGTTCTGCAAGATTTTTTTCTGAACCTGAATCACACCCAAACAATAGAGAATCAACTCCCCCTACTGACAGCAGCCAGGAAAACATGACAAATACCTGAGAGGACAGAAACAAGCTGGCAGTGGACAAGCTTTAACGATCTGATTTATGGTCCATTATTGATTGTAAACTTCTAAATTCTAGCATTAAATTCCTACAACTGCAGAAAATCATTCTGCAATCCCGGCTGTGTTTCCTGTCAGCTGATTCCTCATTGCTTTGAGTTTCTCAGTATACTAATGATGAGGTAGAATTTACATTCCACTTATGGTATTAATTTTACATTCCTCTGGCTGAAAAGGGTCAGAAGGTTGTAAAATCAAACATTAAATGAATCAGAGGAGACAGTAGTGCAATATATGACTGCCCTCAGGACACAGTGCAATGGCTGATGGGATTAACGTTGGGTCTCATTTCCTGCTTTTACAGGATGCAGATGAAGCTGTCAGAATTGCAAGGGAAATTGGTAAGTTCTTAAATTAGCTATGGTGGGATTTGTGTGCCTCTCAGCAGACATGGTTGACTAAATTGAATGTGTAATAAGTAATCCCTATAGAACAAATAATGTTTTAATAGTTTTTAAGTTCCCTATTGCCTATAGGGCTGGAAAAATCTAGGCATTAACGCCCTGTCTCTTTAATCATCACATTTTAGCTTAACCAACTGGACTATACAGAACAAGTGCAGCCATGATTTGTGGAATGCTTGTAATATGCAGCAGTCAGCTTGCTAAAGGAATTATTTCAAAGTGTATCTGCAATCGGACATGGGGTTCTTTTTACAGAAGTTAAGCATGGTACATTTCTCCTGATCTGGAGGCTGACGCCAGTGATGTTATGATCTTCATTCTTCACTGTGTGCACAGCAATTACCTTGAATATCATCCAGACCACCAGCCTTTCTTCTGTGCTTTCCAGAAGAGATACACTTCAGATTCTGAATATTTTACAGAATGGTGAAAAGAACAACCAGCAAACTGTCTGGGACTCATTTTGATGAAGGTTAAGTGTAATGTGTTTAATGAGTTTTGGCTTTTGTTAAATAAAGCTTAATATTAGGGAAAATGTGTAACCATATGCTTGAAATTACACATTCTTAAATGCTTTCGAGGAGGAGAAAATAATGCAATAAGAGGTTTTTCTTTTTCTTAAAATTCATTTTAAGATACAGTAGCCATGAGAAGCTATTTAAGCTCATCAGTTGCATAATTCCAAGAACCCACTTCATATACATCTCACCTGTGCCAAAACCTAGGGATGTGCCTTAATGCCAGATAGAAACTGCGACTTGCCGTGCTGTGGATGATTCTTGACCACTGTAATACTTTCCCAGTTTGCGTTTAAGGTGGCGTTCCTACCCTGCACTGGTTAACTATCGTGAAACCCCTCAGTGTAGGCCTGACTGAATGTTAGGCTGACATGATTGAAGTCAGCATTTCTGTGGGTCAGCCTTGGCCCCTTTTGGGAAATCAGGTGATTACTGATCACTGCCATGCAAGCAGAAACAAAAGGTAGAGGTTATGACTCAAACAACTAGAACATCCGGAGGAGAACTGGCACATAAAATTGGTTTCAGTGCTTAAAAAGGCATATATAGTGTTATGTGTTTATTTCAGTTCAGTTTCATTTCAGTGTTTTTTTCTACATTTTCTTAATGTTTTTAAATAGCTTTGATCATTTTAAGTAGGAAAACATTCAGTGGCTTCCTAGACATATTTTTAAATTCTTGCTTAATTGTTTTCTAACTTCTTCTGGTGTTCTATCGACTGGTTCCTGTCTTTGATACCAGCAACACTTTGGAGGTCATTATACCAAGGCAGTCTTAAATCTGCAGATATTGAAGTCGTCTGCAGATATTGAAGTTGATTCCAGACAGCTGGGTGGTGTTTTTTATTTAGATGACAAATCCTAAAGCCATTTTTATATGGACAAGTGGTAGCCACATAGCAAAAGGAAATTGTCCTTGCTGGCTTGTTTCTACCCATGTTTTGATCAACTGATCACTTTTATTAGGCTTCTGTCTAGTCATGACCATGGATCAGAAGCCAAACCAATGATTTATAACTTCAAAGGATGTAAAATAAGATGAAATTAATGTCTCTGTGTAAGTCTCTGTATAGAATGTCCTCGTGTGATAAGGTACTCAATACGTAACTGAATACTTTCAGATTATTTTTAATTTCACATACCTAGAGCCTCAGTATTCTAAGCGTGCTTAAATAATTATTAAAAAAAATCATTGTGTGCCATTACTTAAAACTCTAAAACGTTGTGCAATGTTCTCTTATGGCCTGTGCATTCCTCTACTGTTCCCTGCTATGTTCTGGCCAAAGGTCCAGTAGCAGTGGGCTATGGCACATCAGGGCTGATGAACTACTTTTAACTGTTTCAGTTGATATTGTTTACGGATAAGAATTTTGTAAGTACAGGAGTAAAAAAAACCTACCTTTCACCCCTCATTTGAGATGTGCTCTCCCAGGCTGTCAAGAGTGAGTGTTAAAAAGATACTAGGCTGAATCAGGAATTGGAAGCGGTATTGCTGTATAGGCTCCTTTGCTCTTCTCATATATGTCTATGTGGGCTGTTCTTTTCTTGTGATCTCTTCTGTAGTGTTTAATCACACTGGCTCTTTTCCCATGCTACTTTAAAATCCATTTATAACTTATACATTAAGAACTGCCAGCTTCTCAATTTCTGAAGCATCGATGAATCTTCAGAAAGTTCTACTTCTCAGTTTGTTGACTGGATGAATCAAACTAAGAAGTACAGGCAGTATAAACTAAATGAGGGTCTGTTCAATTTTAATCTCATGTAAATTGGTGTCTAATTTGAGGGAAGGGTTGAAAATCTAACACCTACTCAAAAATGTGCCTGCTTTGTAAGGCAATGTGATGTTTTGTGATGCTTTTATAAATGCTACTATAAATTGTTTGCATGCCTCTCCCTTCCACAATTAATCCAACTAATCCATGGATTGGTATTTCAGCAATTTTAACTGCTGCTAGTGTAAAAGTCGTCAGAAAAACGATGAACAACATGTTCTGATCTTGGCATAATTTGCCCAATATTTATACAAAACTTAAATTCTGTGAGACCTTGCTTGGCTTGGGACAGATCAGTCTTTGGTGTTGGCCAAGGAACTGACATGTTTAGTTAAGTTCAGTGACACAGGAAGTAGAGTGTAAACTCATATATGAGCAGAAGTTCAAGTCCCCTTATTTTGAGGAGGCTGGCTAATCATCATCCCAACCTACAGAAGTGTCTTGCTAAGAATTTTTATTTCTTGGCCTAAAAAGCTGCATGTATCTTATCAAACCCAAGCCTTACTTAGACTTTTTATTATCATTATTATTTTAAATTTCTTCTTAACTGTGCTGTGGCTCTCTGGAATCTTTAACTGTTTTGCATAAAGGTGTGATCAACATGTAATCAGTGTACATAAAGTTGGGACGGGAAGAAAAGCTGTGTTCATAAATTGATGAGTACTACCAGTGACCCATGTATCCTGTGTGATAATTTAACCTAGTAGGCTGTGATACATAAACTTTATATATTCTATAATATATAAAGACTCACCGAGACACACTGCCAGCATACTTATTTTACAGTTGCAATGAAAAAACAATAAATTAGAACTACTACTTTTACATAATTAAAATCAGTAAACTGTTCAAGGGACCGATACTGCTAAACTGAAATTGTTAGCATCATTGAGTTTTCAAGTACCTGTAACACTGAATAAGAACATGATGAAAGTTGCCATAGTGAGTTTGCCATTCTAACTCCTAAAACGATGCTTATTTAAGAATTTCAAACCTTTTAAGCTGGAGTCTCTGGTGATAGCGTTAACATAGGTGGTGTGAGTTTGGTAGTGCTACCTAGTTAAACCTCACTTCTTGTTTGGAAATCATACAGGATATGCTTCTTACTTGATTTCAAGACCACTAGTTGACTTGTCTAGGAGCATGGTGATTGCCAGGGATCTGGAAAAACAGCTACAGCATAGATAAACTGTTCTTACATAGGTACAACATATGCTGCGTTTCATGAAATTGAGTTGGACTTCACTGTTCCTGCATGTAACCTCGAGCTGTTTTGTTCATGACCCTTTTATCTCTGGGATTACAGAAGCCTAGGAAATACTTGATGCAGTTCTAGATCAGACCCATTGTTGTCTGACTAATCCTGTATAATTGTGGGCAGCATGAGATACTTAAAGGAAAAAGTAGCATACACTCTAGCAAGGTTCCTTGAAAAGTTCAGTTTGGTCTTAAGTATGTATCTAGTAAGTAGAGATTACCTGAGACTCTAAAGCATGCAGCTTTATTCCTGCCTTCCAGTCAACACTGCTCTATTTGTTTCTTACATTTGTATCATGTCCCTCTTGTTTATGTCCACTTCAGTCTTTTTAAGCAAAAGATTTTCTGGATCTTGTTTTTAAACATCTTTTGAACCTCCTTTCATTAAAATGTCTTTGCAGAAGAGGTGGTGGTGGGGAAATTTGTAATTGTCACATGGCAGGTTTAGAGTAGATCTACATTTCAGAAAGCAACTGTAAACATTAGCTATGCATATAATACCACACCTGATCATTTCTATTAGGGAACCGTAATGAAATGTCCTTTTCTGTCCCTAGATCAAAACCTCTTTTAGGAATGTATCTTCAATTTGCAAGGACTGATTGGCTTTTCTTGTCAGACCATATCAGCTAGTCTGATGTTTGACATAATGTTATGATTTTTCATTAAACTTACTGGAGACCAGAGAAGAATATTTCTACTATCCTAGAAATGTCAAAAACCTTCTAATCAGTACCTTAACTTCCAAATTCCCATATACTCACGTGGGAGAAAGGTGAAGTTCACTGATAGGAACAAGAAGTTGTTTTAGGAAGTTGTTTTGAATTCAAAACATACTGTGCTACAAGATGCACAATCATTACTAAAGGTGGTTTTAAACTACACTGGTACAACACTTAGTTTTCAGAAAACTAAGGTCCTGACTCATGTACCTGTTAATCTGTCTTGTTCTGAAAGTGAAATATTTCTGGTTATGCACAGTCAGATTTATGATGCTCACTTTTTTGTTACTTGTCACGTTGGGAAAATATTTTTTTTGCACATTTTTTAATGATGAAAAATAATCTGCTACTTATTGTGTAATATCTGAGCATTACAGCTTTCTGGAGATGCTCTGTTATTTAAACTGGACTGCACCAAAAGTGTTAAGTACAGACTTGTTTACTGAATCTCTTGACCAATAGTTTATGAAGATCTGCTTATTCTTGCTAATAAAAAGTTTTTTTGTTTTTTTTTTTTAATTTAATCACAGCAATATCTTATCTCAGCAGTAGCAAGAAAACTAAATTTTGTTTCTAAAGAATGTGAGCTTAAAAAGGTCAAGTGCCTTCATAAACCACTTTGTTACTTGGGAATAATTCATTCTGTAGTGTGGCTTTTTTTTTTTTTCTATAAATGAAATAGAGAAGACAACCTTTTCTTGGCTTTAGAAATCACTGTACTGACAGCTAAGTCTTGAAAAGAAAAACCTCTCCTCTCTCTCCAAACAAGAAGTATTTTAATAAACGAAGTTATTGTCTACTGGCATTATTGGACATGTGGTCAGTTGTCATGTTTGTATGACCAACTGATCAAAGTTTGAACTTCTGTCTAATTGTTCCCCGCTGTTAGGCTACCCTGTCATGATCAAGGCCTCAGCAGGTGGTGGTGGGAAAGGCATGAGAATCGCTTGGGATGATGAAGAGACCAGGTGAGACGCTGTCCAAAAGCTTGCCTTGATGAATGCTGCAGTTACCAAAGTCCTATTAAGCCACTGTGAGCTGACAGTTGAGCAGATATGAACTGTTAAACAGAAATTGGGTAGAACTTGTTTTTCTCCCTTTCGTATAATAAGTGGTATACTTTGGTAGTTTGCATATGTGTATTTAAAATTAATTTTTGCATAAACTTTAAAACACAGTCCATTATTTTGAGTAAAGTCAAAAATAATATTAATAAAATCCACAACCCTTGCATCTGCCTTTTTTGCCCAGTGAATGACTGTAAATTTGCACTGTAAATAATATTTTGCTATGTGCCTTCCAGAATGCTGATGTACTAATCATCTGTGTGTTAGGTAGAATGTTTATTGGCTTTGCTTCTCAAACATTAATGCAAACCATTAGCTCTGTTAAAGTTGATGAGACTGATTATTCATGTGTGGAAACGGTATTTCCAGAATGTGCTCTAATAGCATACTTCTGTGTTTAAAATACTTGCCTGTGCAAACTGTTGTGCTTTTGCCTGTTTGAAGCCGAGTATTTGTTTAAACACAAATTTTCATGTCTTTTAATGCTTGTCTGAATCCTGAACCCTTCAGGAAACTACATTACTGACTGGAGGTGTTTTACAATCCATTCTTCTCTGATATTCTGACAGTGAAGAGCCTGGTTTCAACCTCGTGTGTCACTATTACAAAACCAATCAACCAAAAAACAAAACTCTGACATGGTATGAGTTTTCAAAGATGTGTAACAAAAAGCATACTTTAATCTAAAACTAAGTAACTTTCTAAATGTTCTCTATGTGAAGGAGAAGGCAGTACACATGCTGGAATTAGCTTGGAATACAACTCATGTTGTTGTTTAATTGTTAGTTATCTGTAAGATTTCCCTGATATATTTTGTCCTCTGTATTGTTGTGTTTTTTCAGTCTTGCCTCAAAACCTGGAAACTGAAAAGAACAAGAAAATGAGTACCTAGTAGTTAAATTCTAGATTTAAAGAAAACATTCTGTGCCTTGCTATCTTTAGCCCATTCCTATTCAAATCTAAATGGGAAAACAAGGTTTTGCATTTTAGAATAAAAGATCTAGAATAACTTGCTTTTATGAAGATGCTTTGTTCCCATTGCTTTGGAATCCCAAATGACTGCCTTGATCTCATTCAGGCAGCAAGTACATCTGTTGGAGTTAAAAGAAAGGCTTTCATTTCTCATTTTGCACAGGAACTGTCAAAGGAGTTTGATTAAATTAACTGTTTAAAAATTGAAAACTTGGTCTAAAAATTATAATTGCTCATTTGTTTCAAAGAAAAGTTGTGGCTGCTGTTTTCACCATTGTCACCTGACAAAATTGATTGATATCGAAACCAACTAAGGATGTTTTTTGTGCATTTAATATTTAGTGATATTACGTTGACCCAGTGATACTAGTGATGCTTGCCTTCTTTGTGGAAAGCCTTTGGAATACTATTCAGCTTCTTAATATTTGCCAGTGGTGTCCTTCTAATCTATTTGTTAGCTACATTAGCCTTGTCTTTACAGTATAATTTTATACAGTTAGTGATCCTAAATTAAGAAAGAATGCCTTTTTTAGTAGTTATATAGTAGTTATATAGTAGTTATAGGCACCAATGAAGCTAAGATGTATTTGACAAAATACTTGTTGCAGGATGATAAGTGAGATTAAAATAACGGAAAATAGAAAAGGATTTACTTTGCATTTCAGTGTGAAATAGAGGATTTAGGTTTCTCTTACAGTCTGCCTGGAAGAAATAAATACGAGGTTGTAAATGATTTGTTGTACATGTCCGTTAATTGCATTATAGAACTAAGGTTTTTCCATTTTATGTGATTTTTTTTGAAGGTGACTCAGCTTGTTAGTGACAAAGCAATGTATCTGATAGTTGTAATATCTTATAAAAATTTGCTGACATCACGTTTTCTCATTGAATCCAGATCCATGTAATCCTAAAAATTGATTTTCAGCTACTGGCAGACTGAGGAACCAATATCTGAATTGCCTTTTATATTTCAGGGTTCATACGTCTGAGATGATTGTGAAGAACCGTTGATAGTATTTTGATGTGAAAACTTGCTTTGGCATTGACATAAGAGATTAATTTTAAGTGCTATTTTTTTTTTTGGGGGGGGGGGGGAAGCTGTATATGAACTCATTTTGTTTGAAACATATTTTTGGATTTTCAGGATAGCTGAAGACTCTCCTCATCTTAAATGGCTATGCATAATATTAAAAGAAAGCTTAAGTAATGTATTGTGTGGTGTGATATGGAATTAACCACAGGATGTGGAAAAGACCAATCTGATTGACTTAATTCCTGCTCTTACAGAATTATTTGCTATAGTAACTTACTAGTACTTCATCTCTCACATCTCTTACATATCTTACATAGCCCAGACAGTTAACATTGTTAGATTCCTCTAGCTATTATGACATTCCAGTTCTTATAGCTAAGATTTCTGCCATTTTCACCTAATATTTCTAAATGGAAGTACTAGAATACCGTTTCACCATTGTTGTAACTTTTTTCTTGAAATATCTCTTCATGAGCATGTGACTGTGGAAGGCTGCCATGTTCCCCTCCCCCCTCTTTGGGTATGGTTGCCTTTGTATTTCTTCAGACATCAATCTCTCCTAAATCTCATTTATGTTGCTTTTCTTGTAAATTTGAGTCAAGTGCTAGTATGAATTTTTGTGTGCAGTTCAAGCCACTAATCCAGATCTGAAAAGTCTCCCATAGAGGAGGGAGCCAACTAGCTCCTTGAATAACTCAGTTTACTCTTAAAATCCAGGGTGGCAACTCTGACTTTTTTTTCTTCCCTCAATAAACCAAAAATTTTGAGCTCAACTCTTTTGTGATTGCTGTGGACAAGACAGCCAGCTACCATTGCATCTTCCACAAGGCCTTACCTATTCTCAAACAGCAGATCTAGGAGGGCAGCTTTCCTTGTTGGTTTTCATAAATACTTGTGTCAGGAAATTATCTTCAGCATGCTTTAAGAATTTCCGAGGCTTGTTTGCCTCTGCAGTATGATATTGACAGTTTGTCTGTGAAGTTGGTCTTCCATAAAGATGAAGGCAACTGATCCAGAGATTTATCCTAGTTTCCTATAGGATAGCTCACCTGTGCTGTTGTCCTGGGTGGGCTGCCAGTAGTAGGCACCCACAATGGTATCTACTTTGTTCTGTGTCCCCCTAATCTTCACGTGGAGGCTCATCATCCAAGCAAGGGCTGTGTAGTCTAGTCTCTCCCTTAAATACAGTATGACACCTCCACCTTGCCTGCCATGCCTCTTTCTCTTTAAACAACCTGACTTCAGTCATGGGACTCATCCCACCAAGTCTCACTAGTACCAATGACGGCATAGCTCAGGGAATGGACCAAAACTTCCTCCTGTTTGTTCTTCATACTGTGTGTATCGGTACACAAGCATTTTGGATGCATTCCTGAACCCTCAGTGCTCCCTAGGCGCCGCTGTAGATGCTTCTGTTACCCTTGCCACCCTCAGGCAGTGTCATCGCTTGGCTTAACCTCAGTGTTGCAAGTGGTGTCCCCTCCCAAGCTGATCCTAGTTTAAAGCTCTCTCACTCAGTCTTGCCAGGTTATGAGCCAATGAATGTTTTTCTATCAAGACAGTAATATCCTGTCAGGCTCCAGCAGATCTCTTTTCTCAAAGACTCTTCCTTAACTATAAAACACAAAACTCTAGTGGAGGGACCAGTCTTGGAGCCAGACATTGATGATCTGGGCTTGCTTGTTTCTTTCTGTGTCTCTCTCCACTACTGGTAGGATTGAGGAAAAGACTACCTGTGCTCGGAAATCTTACAACCATCTTCCCAGGATCCTGAATTCCGTTTTGATTTTAGGCTTACTGGTGCAATATTGTAGGTACTCATACGATGAGCGGGAGTGGGTAATAAGCTGAAGGCTGTACTAAGCTCATAAACCGACTGTTGACATAAGTGATCCTAGCCCCATGTACGCAACATGAAGTTCAGTACAGAGTACAACAAGGCAGGGATAGGAATCTGTGAGTCTGGAAGTTTTCTCTATCACTTCTTCCTTGGTTGTGGGGAAACGAAGGCTCTCTTGCTTTTTCAGAATGCTTGTAACACTTGCACCTGTAAGTCGGTGGGCTTCATGACTTTGAACAATCTGCTGCAAACTTTAGAAAGGATTTCACTTGAGGGCCCTATTCTCTCTGAAGATCAGATTTTAATTTTGGGGGAAGATTGTGATGGATCTTTAAACAAAGGTACTTACTAGCTTGTACGTTTAGGATCAGAGGTCACTATATAGGAACTACTGGTCCTAATTTTTACTCCATAAATTTATAAATAGAAATTAGTTTTTCTAGTTACTAGCTGCAGCTGCAAACAGCTTTAGTTGGAAATTGGCATTGAATTATCTTCTAGCAATTATTTTCTGAGGAATTTGGAGCTTTGTGCCCTCCCCTTTGTAAAATTATCAATTTTATTACCCTCCCAAAGCAGTGCATTTAGTCTGTCAGACTGTAAGAGCGGGAATGTATGGGTTTGGCCTCCCAGAGCGTATGTGGCCTGTACAGGAGAGGTATGGGCTGTGGAACTGTTCAGGTAAGGGGAAGGAGTGAGACTGAATGAGTGAAAAACAGAGGTTCCTAAAAACATTTTCTAAACACAGGTTTTTAAGCCAGGTGCATTTATAAACATTTATGTAAAATGATGAGATTGATTTTATTTTAAATTTGGAGTTGAGCTGAAGCAATGGATTATTGTTTTTTGTTTAAACTCAGAACATTGGAATATTTTTGGTTGCTTAACTTACCAGTCATATTTTTAGAAGGATTCAATTGTACTAGTGATTATAAAACATCTGTTCTTAGCTATGTCCTTTCTAATTCTAGCCTCAACAAAGAAGACTATTTTCTTTTAGTATTTCCTAATATTGGAAACTGAAATATTACATAATGATGGCAGTCTTTTATTAGTGTCTGTCTGCCTCCAAAAAAAGTGGTTGTTTTAATTAAAATAGTGATGCTAATCTTGGAGCTGGAGGCAAAAAGTTGGCACGGACTATCTCACTTCAAAAAAACAAAAGAAAGCATGTGGCAAGATCAATAAATGCTTTTGTATGGCTTATACTTCAGTGTGAATAAATGTACTGTAGGATGAGAGGAGAACCTTTAAAGACATCCTGTTCTTCCCCTTATAGAATCATTTATGTTTGAAAGGACCTGGAGAAATTATCTCATCGAGCTTCTTGCTAAGAACTGGGTCAGTACTGAATTTGAAGTAGGTTGCTTTGAGATTTGTCTAGTTGGGTCTTGCAGACCTCTAAGGCATGAGTTTTCACAACCTCTCCAAAGAGCCTGTCATGTTGATTGATTCTTTCCAGTCATTTTTTTTTTCCATTATATCCAGTTGGAAACTTCCTGTTTCAGTTCATGATCACTTTGTCTCCTGTGTACTTCAATAAAGATCACAACTCCTTTGTCTTAGTAAACTACTCTTTAAGTACTGGGAAGCTGCTGTTAGGTTCCCCCAAAGCCTTGTTGCTGTCCAGGTTCAAACAAGCCTCATTCAGTGAGCCTGGCTGTCTTACTTGCTCTCCCTTGACTTCAGCTCAGCTTCAGCTTTCAGTGCGAGGAGATCTAAAACTGGATGCAGTATTTCAAAGGTGGTCTAACATGTACTAAGTAAAAGTTAATAATTACAAAATCATCTAGGTTGGAAGAGACCTCCAAGATCACAGAGTCCAACCTCTGACCTAACACTAACAAGTCTTCCACTCAACCATATCACTAAGCTCTAAATCCAAACGCCTTTTAAAGACCTCCAGGGATGGTGACTCAACCACTTCCCTGGTCAGCCTATTCCAATGCCTAACACCTCTTTCAGTAAAGAAGTTCTTCCTAATATCCAACCTAAACCTCCCCTGGCACAACTTTAGCCCATTCCCCTTGTCTTGTCACCAGGCATGTGGGAGAATAGACCAACCCCCACCTTGCTACAGCCTCCTTTTAGGTACCTGTAGAGTGCGAGAAGCTTGCACCTGAGCCTTCTCTTTTCCAGGCTGAACAATCCCAGCTCCCTCAGCTGCTCCTCATAAGACTTGTTCTCCAGACCCCTCACCAGCTTCATTCCCCTTCTCTGAACTCGCTCAAGCACCTCGATGCCCTTCTTGTAGCAAGGGGCCCAAAACTGAACGCAGTACTCGAGGTGCAGCCTCACCAGAGCTGAGTACAGGGGGCCAATCACTTCCCTAGCCCTGTTGGCCACACTGTTTCTTATACAAGCCAGGATGCTGTTGGCCTTCTTGGCTACCTGAGCACGCTGCTGGCTCATATTCAGCCGACTGTCAACCAATAATCCCAGGTCCTTCACTGCCAGGCAGCTTTCTAACCACTCACTTCCCAGCCTGTAGCTCTGCTTGGGGTTGTTGTGCCCCAGGTGCAGGACCCGGCACTTGGCCTTGTTGAACTTCATACTGTTGGCCTCGGCCCACCGATCCAACCTATCCAGATCCTCCTGCAGACCCTTCCTACCCTTGAGCAGATTGACACACGCACCTGACTTGGTGTCATCTGCAAACTTATTGAGGGTGCACTCAATCCCCTCATCCAGATCATCAATGAAGATATTAAAGAGAACTGGCCCCAGTACCAAGACCTGGGGTACTCCACTAGTGACCGGCCTCCAACTGGATTTGACTCTGTTCACCACAACTCTCTGGGTCCAGCTATCCAGCCAGTTTTTAACCCAATGATGCATACGCCAGTCCAAGCCAAGAGCAGCCGGTTTCTCGAGGAGAATGCTGTGGGCAACGGTGTCAAAAGCCTTACTGAAGGCAAGGTAGACCACATCCACAGCCTTTCCCTCATCCACTAAGCGCGTCATTTTGTCATAGAAAGAGGTCAAGCAGGACCTGCCTTTCATAAACCCATGCTGACCGGGCCTGATCGCCTGCTTGCCCTGCAAGTGCCGCATTGCTCTGCTGGCTATGCTAGGGGGGATTAGTCTGTGCAGGATCCTGTATTAGTTTCTGTGGAATTTTTAAAGATACCTGTAAGCTCACCCCTCAAGCCTGTCTATATCTGTCTGAAATGCAGCCTTGCCCTTGAGTATGTTGATGTCCTCAGTTTAGTGTTGTCCATGCATTAGCGGTGGTGCATCTCAGGTCAATGATACTGAGGTTAAACTGGTTCCAGAGTATATTCCTGGGAAAATTCCCTTGTATTGGATTCCAAGTAGATTATGAGCCTAGTAGACTTTGAGCCTGATGATCTAGCCAGTTTTTTACTGATCTAGTTGTGCACATGTAGACTGTAACATCCTGCCTTGGAAACAATGGTGCTATGTAAGAGACCACCAAGGCCTGGCTAAAACTGAAGCTGATATTCACTGTTCTCCTGTAATTATTAGATATAGTCATAAATGATGATCAGATTGGTAAATCCAATAAGTTATGGATCTCTTTCTTGTGTCTTTTAGGAAAGCTTTTTCAATTACTTTTCTAATGAATTAAAGTAAGGTGGACCAGATAGTAGTTCTGATTCTTTCATACCCTTCTCAAAACTTGGTGCAATGTTTGCTTTTTCCAGGCATCTGGGATCTTTCCTGATCTCCAAAGCCTTTCAGAGTTGACAGCAGCCTCACCATGACATATGCTGTTTATCTTATATTTGGTCTTATGGTCTTGTATGCATCAGTTTCTCAAGAGATCTTGATTCTATCCTCTTCCATTCCATTACCAGTAATTCCTCTTCTTGAGTCTATCTTTGTTGAGATAGATCCCCAACATCCGTCAGAAATGTCTGTTTGCTTGTGGTCTTCCGTGTTGCTCTTCCAACAGATGTCAGGGAATTTAGTCTCCTATAAGTAAATAAATAAAATAATATTAGAAAACGTACTGGATACTTTGTTGTATGAAGACTTTGTCCGCTTTCTCAGCTTGAGCACAAATTTGCACTGCAGAATTCCTCTTACTGGCCACCTCTTTCATCCAAACCCTCTAGCTCTCATCCTCTTGCCTTTCATTTCCTAAGAGATCCCTATATTTGATCTCCCTTTCACAAAAAGGGCAACCCTCTTCTTTTCCTCCTCCTGAAGTTCATTGCAACAGTACAGGTGTTTGACCGCCCCACATTGTCAGTTATTCTAAGTATGTCCCAAGTTCCCTTCCACTTCCATTCTGGGGCTTATGTGAAAAGTTTTGGACTTGGTCGTACACGTCAGTCCCGATCACACACATCATATGTCACTTAAAGAACCTGTAGAAATATGCTGTGTAGCTTTTAGTTCCCTGTATTATGGTACATTTCACCCCACTGAAAAGTGTACATGAAGTTGTTTGCAAGCAGTTATGTACCATAGGAATAATCTTTTTACCAGGAAAAATAAAATGGGTGAATAAAATATCTTATAATCTTTACTTGTTTGAATAATTATGTATGTAGAAGAGAAGAAGACAGAAGTATTTGGAATGGACACAGTATAAAACAATTCTACTGTAACGTGAGGAAAAAGTAGTAGTTCAGCTGCATGTTCTATGAAGTGAATTATTGAATCTTCAGGTTATGTGTTCAGTCATTGAATTTGCAAAATATGCCATACATGTATCTACATTTTTCATCTAACTAACGTACAACTGATGTCTGCCATTCATTCTTGAGCGTTAAGAGGGCTGTATTCCTTAAACAGTGGTGAGCTTCACCTTTACTTCTATATAACAAATACTTTGTAAGTGTTTTTGTTTACACTTGATCAGTGTGTTACTTCCAAAGAAGAAAATGACAGCAAAGAAAACTTACGCAAATAATTTTGGTAAATGCCAAGACTTTTTAAACAATTTGAAATCCTCTGCACTTTGAGCATGTAATTTTGTTGTCTATGTAATTGAAGAAAATAGAGATACATTAAAAAATCAAATGCAAATGGTAAAAACTTGTTTTTTGGATGTGTGTTAATTGTTTGAAAACTGAAAGGTAACTTTAATGAATAAATGTTCCTTCTCCTTTTATGCTTCAGAACTTATCTTTTTAAATAAAGTTTGTTCTTTTTGTTTTGGTTATTTAAGGGAAGGTTTTAGGTTTTCGTCTCAAGAAGCTGCTTCAAGTTTTGGTGATGATCGCTTACTGATAGAAAAGTTCATTGATAACCCTCGCCACATAGAAATCCAGGTTTGTACTCTTGTTATTATTTAGTTAAAAAGGTTCAAACTGTTAAACCGATCAAAGTTCATGAAGTGGACATTACAAGCAAGAAGGAAGACAGTGTGGCTGTGTAGAGTGCCTGTGTATTCCAGGTTACCGCCTTAGCGGAGCTCTCTAGGGTACCATCACATCTGTTATGATAAAAACCTTGAGTATAGTATTTCCTTAGATTCCTTAAGCTTGGTATGTATAAACAGGTGAACGAAACATCTCAAAACATAATTCTTGCTCTTCTCTGAGGATAGAATAAGAAGCCTGTCTGTTTATGACTCAGTCTTAGAAATTGTCCGACTCCAACTTTCCTTCTATGTTTTAACTATACGTAAAATAGTCTTGGGAATGTCTTCAGGATAGAGGGTTGAGAACCATCATCAAAACTGAGCTGTTCATTTTTACCTTGATGTATGTAAAGATGTAGTCTCATTGTTCAATGTGTGAAGATAGGAGAGACTTTTGGACAGCTGTATAGCAAAATATTTCGATCTTTGGGCTTGTTCTGCTCAAGTGAACTGACATAGAACTGCTTTGGTGAGTACAGTCAGTATCACAGGCAAGTTTTACTGAGTCCTTTTGTAAGAGTCTTTACCAAACTTAAAATTTTAAAGTAAAACCTGTATCTCAGTTATAGAACAGCATCAAATTAAAGAAAATATTTCAGAAATATATCAAACAGTTTTACTGATGTGATTTTTTTGTTTTCCAAAATGATTTCCTTTAGGCCTTCAACTAAGACTAAGAAAACCACAACCCTTCATTTATTTCTCACAAATGATTAAACCCAGAATTTCTGTGTCCTAAAATGATAGTAAAATATTCACATTTAGAACTGCAATTTTAAAATAATAGTCTTTGTGCTGAGAGATAGGTTATTGGTTTAATGCCAATTATATCAAATATTTATCATGAATTCGGGTCAAACAACTGCAATATTTTTTTTCTTATGAAAGACAAGTTCAGTGATCATGTTGCATTTTGTTTTAGAGGAGAAGAGAAATGTGTAAGTAACTAACAGAGACTTTAAGAGACTGTAGTGTCCTTCCACCCTTAGTCTGGTACTTGATGGGCTTAAGTGTTAGGGAATATTGTTTCAAACACTGGGCTAAAAAAGGCCTATGTTCTTGCGTTTTCCTGTGTATTGGACCATTGCTCAAACTGCATGGCTATCATACACAGTGCAGCCTTCCTGTTTTTATTCTCTACCCTTTCTTTAGCAGGAAGACAATGAACCATACTCAATTAATTGAAAAAAAAATGATTGTAGGCATCTGTCCTGAGGGCTGAAGTTTGAACTCTGGATCCTGATTCCAGTGCTTGAGCACAGCAGAGGATGTAGGAGTTCAAGCGCTATTATACTTAACATTTTTCTTGAAAGTTGTAGGTGGTTTTGCCTGTGTTTTGGTTTTGTATCTGATGTCTAATGCTGTCTGTGAACTCAGCAGGATGTGTGTCCCATTTTGGACATGGTTGTTCAAAATCAAGTATATTCTCCCTACCTTCTGGATCTTTTATTGGATCTAGTACTGAGCCAGATCTGCTAATGTGAAAAAAGACTTGTTTGCTTTGGACAGATTCTTTAACAAAATTATGATCTTAAAACTGGGATGTATTTGATCTTATGAAGGCAACTAAATTGTGTCTGTCAATAGGCTTAAAATAGTCTATCTTGACAAGAAATTCGTAAGTAGTATGTCAGTTTCTGAAAAAGAAATTTTACTTAACCAAAACATAAACTCGAAGTTTTAGTGTGTTCGTTTTTACAGTGAGAACTTAATTTTTTCCTTTGGGAGTAGCTCAATAACGAGATGAAACGACAAGTCTGATAGTGTAGGATGACTTGTAGGAGAGAAATATTAAACATTTTTTACCCTGTCAGATATGTGCCCAATCAAACTTGATAGACTTTTTTTTTTTTTTTTTTTTTTTCCTATTTCAATTTAGAACTTGTCTATGTGCAGGATAACTTACAGCATATGTGAAGAAACAATCTGTAAAAATGAAATTTAAACCTCAACCTATTGTTTTCTGAAGGCCAAGGGAAGACATATAGTAAACATTTAATTTCAGTGCTAACCTTCATTACAAAAGAGCTCAGATCACTAGACCTTCTTCCTATACTCTCTTGGTAGGACCAATAATTTTTGGATACCTGCATCTTTATTTTTTTATTTTTTTTATACACAGCTCACTATACGTTAATATTCTATTTCTTTTGGTCCTTGCAGACTTGGGTTAAAATTGCTGTATGCTATATAAAAATCCAGTCAGGCTACCAGCTGTAGTGGAAGAAAAGTCTCTTCAGGGAGATCAAAAATAAATTTGGAATTAATTTAGGTAATGAAATAAATTTGGTTTATATTTATTTTTGATATCAGGCTTCAAGGGACTGTTCAAAATGCAGTAGAACTGAAACAAGTATGGTCATGTGCTCAAAAGTTGTCTTGAATAGAAATGTTCTAAAGCATGTGCTTTGGCTTGGGATTCTTTTTGTTGTCTTAAAGTTAACCTTTTGTTCTAATCTAGTTGTCTAAGACGCCTCTTAGGTCAGTGGAAAGAGGTATGTACTTCCTGAGAGTAAGTCCCACTGTCCTCGAGAATTTGGGAGGCTTCATTTTCTCAAAGTGCCCTTTTTTTCTGCATTGTGTAGAGAGAGCTTCAACACTTTCCTACAGACTCTCTGATGACTTAAGTTAGATAAGATTTGATTCTTCCATACTTATGTCAGCTGGGGCCAGATTTTGCATTCTGTCTTGGTTCCTTTAGTTTTAAAAAGATTGTTACCTTAAAATCAGCTCTGTAATTAAGAACAACCAAATATTTTCACTTAGATTAAAAAACATGTCTATGCCATTTATCATTTATGGTGCATAGTTTTTTTTTGTTTGTTTGTTTGTTTGTTTGTTTTTTTATAACTATACAATGAGTGGTGTTTTCCTTACACAAACACTTTGATGGTACCTTGTAACAATATCATGGTGTATCATTTTAACTTCATGTTCTAATCAGCTTTAGGACATTGACCTTGGTTCATTTTCAAGCTACTAAATATACAAACAATTTGAGACCAGATGCCAAATATTTATTACGTTAGCAGTAATTTTTAAACAGAACATTTTTTTAACATTCTCATATAGCTCCAAAGGATTGGTGCTTAAAATTGTTAAATAAGGGGTTTCCTGCGTCTAGCTATAAAACAATCACTTTGTAAAACATGAGAAAAGACTAAAACAATTAACAGGAAAAAAGAGTCCAAATAGACTTTATGCTTGAACTGATTTGAAGTCTTGTTCTCCTGAAATATCTGACATAAAGGATTTGAGTTTAAAGTAAGAGTACTTGTAATATCTAATTATTACTTGGCTGAATAGCAGACCTACAACTGGAAATAAAATTTAGCTGAATCATATAGAAGAGGTTGTGATAAATCATATTTAATTATTTTAGTGTATAGATGTGCATAGCATATACTACTGTTATAATAGTCCCACAAAACAAAATATTCTTATAAATGGATATTAAGACGTTTAGCAAAATGCCTTAGCTGTGACCTGCATTTTTAGTGAGACGTATACTGGATTTTAACTTTATTTCAGAGATTGATTTGAATGTTCTGTAAAAGTCTTCTGAAATATAATTGATTTATGTATCTTTTGTTTCAGATAATATAAGCAATGAACCCAAAATGGAGTTTAAAGCATAACTAACTAGTTGTTACATATTAGTTTGTTCCTAATTACATCTTCATAGCAAATACCCACATTTGTCTCTTTTTGGGCCATATTGCCTGTGAATGCAACAATACAAATTTTTAAGGTACAGGTTGCAGAAATTAAGAAGGAAATGTGAGAAATGTACTGAAAAAAAATACAAGTTGGCTTGAAAAATATTATATTATTCCCTTTGGGGAGGGAGAGAAAAAACACAAACTTATTTTTGTTGAAATATTCCAGGACTTTTCTAGTTTGCCTGTTTTGTGAGGTTGAATTCTGTGGAAAGGTATAGGCTTTGTAATGAAGCAAAAGTGCTCACAGGGAATCATCCTATTTACAGGACACTGATTTTCCAGCCAAGTACCATGCTATGCCATAGATGCACTGTTTTAATAATAATAATAATAAATTCCCAAATCAGTTTCTGTAAAACTCCATGGTGTTTAGTTCTGGATTGGGTGATTTAGGACTGGAGTGGGAAGTTGCTTTAGATGTCGTTAGGTTTTCTTTCTCTTCGTGTAGCGGAGCCTGTTAGAGAATCTAGCAGTTGGCTGGAGTACTCTGTTGCTGCCTGCTGCAAAACCTTCTATGGGGCAGGGAAGAGCATTTTGGGAAAAGCTGTAGTTTTGGAAATCCCCTGGTGTCATTCTTGTAGAGCTCTTTTTAAAGGATTTTTCCTCTAGAAAGTTCCATAAACTTACGGGAGCTCAACAAAATTTGTGAGGAAAAGGTAAGTCCGATCCCTCAGAGTGCAGAGTGCTCTGGGTCTGATGCTGCACAGCACATGAGTCATCTTCATGAGATCAGTGCCTCATATCCAGTCGCATCTACCCAGATTATTCACGCATCAGGAAACATTGGTGTCATAGATGCAGGAATTCATCTTGCTTAGTGCCGTACTCGCTCTGTGGTGCTAAAAGGGATAATAAATAATACAGGTTCTTTGTCACAAATGTAAGCAGATATGGTTGAGTTCACACAGTTTGAGGAAGATTGTCTCCATTTTTTTTTTTTATCTTGTCTGTTTTCAGTGTAGAACTGCATTGTTAAAGAATGAAGCATGAATATTGGCACAGGTTCCCGCAGATCAGAGCAGGAAGATAGATGGAAGAAAATGGATTAGACGGAAAAATTTATAAGGAAGAAGGGAGCAGGTGTGGTCTGCAAGGAAAGAAATTGTTCCAAAAATAAGTACATAGAGTATAACATCACAAGTTCAGAAGAAGTCTACTTGAATTCTCAAATCCAGTCTGCTGCTATTGGAAATGACTGTACTGTACAGAAGAATTCATAAAGTTCCTTTTCTTACTTTTCCTTACAGTCTGAACTTGTAGAATGTGTTCTGCTACACTTAACTTGTGTTTTTCCTAACGTGTAATTTAGGTAGTTGAGTCTAGATGTTTGTATGTTTAACTCTTTCGTGGTCTGAAGCTGCAGCCAAGAACTGTAGCTGACACCTGACTTTTGCGAAAATCCTTGCAACTACTACCTTAATTTCCACTGAAATTGGGGAAGTAGCAAATTCCCTTTGACAACAGACTTCAAAGTTTCTTCCTCATTAAATACAGGATGGTCAGCCCACTAAGAAAAACCCATTAGCTGTTGGTTCTGAAAGCTTTTGTCTGTAACTTAGGAGCTAAATTTGATATGCTTGGAGATTTTACTCTCCTTTGTTGACAAAAAAAAAAAAAAAATGCTTAACAACATGCTTCTTGGTATTTCATTATGCAGTACCGTTTTAGAAGCATGAAAAGATATATATGTATATTATTCTTGTTTCAGTCTTTGATTACTTTTCTCCCTTCTGAACTTCTTGGGGGCTTCTCACAAGAAGTGAGTGCTCTTTGCCATATACAGACTGTAGAGAGGCTCTAAAATAATCCTGTTTAGAATTTGAAGTAGCATTCAACTAATATATCATATATAATTAACTTTCTATACTAACATTTTTCCCCAATCTTCATTTCTAGATTGGAAAAAAAAATAGAGTAATTGAATGCTACATAATAGCAGTATAATGTCAAAAAGTGGTATGTTTGCATATGTTGGTTAATAGCAGCATGTTATTGTTTCAGGTGTTGGCAGATAAACATGGCAATGCCTTGTGGTTGAATGAAAGAGAGTGCTCTATTCAAAGAAGAAACCAAAAAGTTGTGGAGGAAGCACCCAGGTAGGTATACTGGACTCCATACAGCTTCATAGTTACTGAAAACATTTTCAGAAAGCTCCTGCTTTTATTATACAAGCCAAGTTTATTCTTTAAAAAAAAAAAGCAAAGAAAACAAATGGTATGTTTTAGTATGTTGCAGTCATTTGCATGTAATGCAGCTTTAATGTACTTTAGAGAGTGGTTTGACCTTACTTCATTAACTCATTCTTCCATTCCATAGAAGTGGATCTTACCAATCAAATATTTGGAGTATATGAGATGGCTTGCTTATTATATCTGAGATAGTTTTCTTTTACGTTGGTATTCAGCTTTTGGATTTAAGAGTCAAATAAAAAATGAAATAAATATCTTTAGGAATGGTTAACTGGATATTTGACTGCTATAGTAATTTTCAGAGGGCCAGATAATGCAGTTTATTTCTATTTTGAATTGAATATAAAGTTCTGAGTACTCTGGACCACTTTTAGTGCCACTCACAGTAGTGAACTATGGGTATAGGTGTCCAGCAATGCTTAAATAGCTCCTGTTGCTTCCTGTAGTGCTTGCGGATTTCTCAGAAGCATTATGCCTAGGAATCTGACTGTGTTTTTTTTTGGGCAATGTGGAGGCTTCACGTCACAATGTAATATCTGTGTCTATATACGTATACCCAAGCACTTGAGAGGAAAGTCTTTTGCCTCAGCAGTACCTATAGGTTGCTGCCTGCCACTACTGCCTGCTTCATACTCCATGCCCATGGTGAATTAAAAGGAGTGATGTGTCTTTCTGTCACCAGCCAACTGTGATTAGAGAGTTTCTTTCATCAGAAATATCAGCCTTTTAACGAACTTGGGCTTCTCTGTTGGAGTTGCCAGTAAGTTTTTTCATCCCTTCCTATAACTCTACAAAAGAGTGGGGGCAAGCCAATAGCTTCCAAAATTTGGCATGAAAATTCTTCTTTCTCATTGCTGCTGAATGTTTTAGACTTTGCCAGCTCCTTATTGGAAGCCTTATCTGACTTACAGCTGCTTGCAGTTGACTGCAGAATGCATTTATTTACAAACAGTTCAAAGAGCATTGCAGATAAGCAAGGCAGTAACTTCTGTCATACATTGTAGAGACCCTAAAGCCTTCAGTTAAATCTTCCAGGTAATGACACAACTGGTGGAGGAAGTACTCTGCCCTCATTAGTTTTTTTTATTATTATTATTATTATTTTTTTATTATTTTTTTCCCCTCCTATTTTGTGTGATAGCTGCTATTAAGAATGTGGAGCTAAGTTGAAACCCTTTCTTTCTTTTTTTTTTTTTTTTTTCTTTCTTTTTTTTTTTCCCCTGCATGATGCTGTGGAGATGGGAATGTTGTAGGCTAAGATGTTTATTTTTATTTTGTATGATTTAGGGCTTTTGACTCTGGCCTCTTCTCAGATGTCTTTTGATTCTCTTCCTGCCTACGGTGTCTTTTTCTGAAGTGCCTAGCTGATTTCAACAGACATTGTTGGGGTCCATTTAGCTTTGAAAATAATCTTTATGATTTTGCTAAACAAAGCTAAGTCTGCAGCTGTTGAACTTGTCCTAGTGGGATCATCTCATGTTTGAATCTGAGGTTTTCATAGGGAAGTTGTCTTGTTTTAAAAAACAAAACAACAACAAAATACTCCTCTTTTGAGGAGAGAAAGCTCTTTAGTTCACAACCTGATGAGCTTACTGTATTCAGGGGATTCATGGTGGGTCAATCCCCCATTCCCAAGTAGGAGACCAACAAACCTTGCTCATTGTCTTTTAACATAGTCAGTTGTCCTACTCTGTTCTGGGAAGCATGGACAGTAAGAGCATCACCAGTTTTTTAGTTAGCACTGGTTGTAGGCTTCTCAGCACTCTTTGGGAGCTGGGCAAAACTTATGGTGCCTTGCAACAGTTTTGTCTTTGCCTCTAGCTTCAAACCTTTTGGGAAGATGCTGATGGCTTTTCACTTCACCACACAGGTTGAAATTTAAACAGATGAGCAACATTTAATTGTTGTTCCTTAGTTCAATTTTTGTTCCTGCTCTGCCCAAACTCTCTCTGTTCATTTTCAGAGAGAGTTGCTATGAGGCAGTGTCCTTTGGCAAGGTAGAAAAAGACAACAGCCTAGCATTTTGTCTGGTAGAGCAATTAAGAAGGGAGTCTTCACCATGTAGAGAAACAATGCTCATAAAGCTTATGAGAAAATCCACTTATCCCTTATGATCAATCTAAAATAAATTGATCAACGGAATGTAAAGATGTTGGAGTTGTTCAAGAATCTTAGTTGACTTCCTGTTGTATAACTGCAGCTCAAAGGATCGTTCTTAACCTTCACTTTGATGAGGGCAGGTGTTCTTTCTAACCATTTCAGGACCTGATAAAAGCTTTTTGTCTTTAGCCTCACTGCTTGGGTGAAGGAATGCCCAGCTGTTTAGAAGCACTTATCTATCTGTTTCTTTGATGTCCAAAGTTAGATTTTAACCATTTTTTCTATTTTTGAGTTCAGATTAGCTATTCACTCGGCTATCATTCCTTGAATATGTTGATGACTTTCCTCCAAAGTATCTTGAATGACATTATGGAGAAGTGCCACGTGAAGGCCCTTCCACTCGCTGTGATCATCTAGCACTATGCTTTGCTGTGGTAGTCAAAGAGATCAAACATTTGATCCCCCATGGACTGCCATTTAAGTATCATATCTCAAAATGCTTAACATTGGGACACTCAGACACTGGGTTTAACCTTCTCTCTACATTTTCAGGACTTTACTGTTCAAGTAATGGTGGAACAGCACCCTGCTGTTGTGTTCTCTGCTGTTGTGTAAGATCTGCATTATCATTCACCATGAGCAAATTCTCAGAACTTGCTAGCTGCCTGCTTATTCTCCTTGGTTGTCTCTACTTTTCTCTGGAGATTTGAGGTGATGTCACGTCCTCTGGTTTGAATCTTAGCAGACAAGACCTTCAGAATGAAGTTACTCTTATGACACACTCTCAACTGTTTTCCAAAATTTCCCTGAGTTTTATCTCAGGCAGGAAATAATTTTCTTAGTATGTTTTTTTTTTTTTTCTCTTTTCTTCCTAGCCATATATGTTCAGAGTTGTGGTTGACTTAGCTATCATAGACATTAGTTTTGCACTGTCTTTTTAAAATGAAGGATGTTCTTTCAATTTCAGTTCAAAGGACAAAAATGTTTTTTTTTTTTTTATTATTATTATTTTTGCCTGTGACAGAAGGATCTAAGAGACAGATTTCAAAAGGGAGGTTATTTTACCAGCAAGTGAGTGCGTTGGAATGCAAGTAAAACAAACTCTTCTTGTGACCTTTTTGGCATGCACCATTGTTAGCTTCTCTGAGGAATGTTTCTGTCAGGTGCATAGACAGCAACTTCTTTCACTTTATGTAAGCACTAAGCTTTCTCCATGAAGCCACGTTGCTTCAGGATCATATTCCAGATTAACTGCCAAGGTGCTATGTCACCAACAGGTCGAATGAGACAAGAACTTAGTGGAAAGTACGTCATTGCTCTATACTGTGTATACAAGCTCTCCTTAGGGTTGTGCTCCATGCATATGTGCTAGAACCACATTTCCTGTCACTCTGTCCATAAACCTTTGAAGGATTATGGGCTAAGGGAAGCTGTGAGCCTGTTCTGTTTGTGTCTCTGTACATGATTCGTAGGTTAGCGCAGTTTAGATGTGGGGGTAAAGCTGTTTTTCAAACATGCCTGTAGTGCGGTAGTATGCATAGATATCTCAAGGAACTATTACTGTAGATAAGTAATTAGTTGGACATGCTGCTTGTTTAAAATCTTTCCTAAGAGCGGGTAAGCTGACCTTGAAGTATAGAAAATGCAGATACTATTATCTTCAGCAGAAGTGTAAAGTGAACTTTCATTGTTTGTTTTGGGTGTATTTTTTTGTCTAAGATGAGCAGTAAGTTTCCACTGACAGTGCAATTGTACTTTTCAAAACACTTGGCTTTATCTGAATGAAGGTGACGAAGGTATTTTGGGAAACATTATCTGATGAACTGTTGGTGGAGAGGTAGCATTTTGCCCATGTGGTCACCTCTCTGGATGCAGAAACAATAGAACAAAACAACTGGATTGTCTTTGATCAACTTTACAATCACTTGAAGAAGGTCTTGTGAGTGAAATGTCAGGTCTGATCTTATTTGTTCTTTCTGGTGCTTTTATCTTGTGAATCCTTTTTATTTTGCAGCCTTCATGCTGCCATAGGAGCTATTTGGTGGGAAGAATAACAGTATATGTGTGAGGAAAAGAGTTGAAGTCAGGTTTAAAATGTTCCATTTTCAAGGGATGTCTAATTAGACTGGAGAAGGTTTATTTCATTTGTATAAGGTGAGTGGTTAAAGAATGGAGAAACAATGTATATGAAAGGTAAAGCAGCAGAGGGGAATAGGAAAAACTTCAGTTAATTAACCTACCTGATTGCAGGGATATTCCAGTCATTTTAGAGCATAAAGCTTAACCACATGGCAGAGATCAAGTTTAGCAGTGTGACAGCTCTCTATTCCATTCTTTGGCTACAGCGGGAGGTGAACAGAGAGATCTCAGACATACATTTAACAAACATAGGGAGACACCACTGTAATAAAAGGGAGTAACTGTCTTTCATCCATATGAGAAGTAATAATGGTTATTCTAGAAATAGAATATGAAGGCAATATTGAAAAGGTTCTGTTCTTCACAAGCCACTCATTGACCTTTCATGATCAAAACCCTGAACTGAATTATAAGTTAATGTCTTTGTGTAATGTTATCTCCTTATTGAATCAAAATAAGAAATATTATGAAACTCTTTTATGTTACCAGCACCTATTTTTGATAGGTATGACGGTTTTGCCCTTTTTTCCCCCCTCTGATCTAGCATAGGATCTGCTGATAGCATTCCTGTGATCTGTCTTGACTTCCTTTTCCTCTTGACCCAGTTGTTGCCAAGAAAGATTTTTTTTCTAAAATTCTGAAACTGCCTGTCTTACTGTCCAACTAAATCCACCCCTGTGACACTGGCTGGACTTGGGGTGCAAAGAAAACCTTTTCCCATGAAGAAAAGGTTTCCATTGTCTTATCAATTTGCCTGGATATTTCCTTGCTTTTTTGTGTCACATCAGCTACAGTTTGTTGTGGCAGAATTCTCTAGCTCTCCTGTGATTTTTCAGTCTTAGTGAAAAATCTCAGAGGACGTACTAAAAGATAAGTCCAGACCCAGCAACAGCTTCTGTTTGGGTGCAGTCCTGGGCCCCAGGTGGAGTTTCATGGATATGGAGCCGCTTCAGGTATGTGGAGGCTTCCAGTTGGTCCTTTCCAGAATTAGGACCCACTTTTGAAGACACCTCAATCATAGAATATCCGAATTGGAAGGGACCCACAAGGATCATTGAGTCCAACTTCTAGGTCCCCCAAGGACCACCCAAAAAAAAAATAGAGTCAGACCCCATTTCTGTGATCATTGTTCAAATGCTTCTTGAACTCCAGAAGGCTCGATGTTGTGACCACTGCCCTGGGGAGCCTGTTCCAGTGCCCGACCACCCTCTGGGTGGAAAAACCTTTTCCTGACACCCAGTCTGAACCTCCTATGTTGCAGCTTCAAGCTGTTCCCTTGGGTCCTATTGCTGGTCACCAGAGAGCAGAGATCAGTGCCTGTTTCTCTGCTCCCCCTTGTGAGTAGGTTGTAGACTGCGGTGAGTTCTGCCCTCAGTCTCCTGACTTGTTTTCTCCAGGAACAATCCAAGTGACTTCAGCCACTCCTCATACATCTTCCTCTATAGACTTGTTACCATCTTCGTAGCTTACTTTGGACACTCTCTATTTGTTTTATGTCTTTCTTTATATTGTGGCCCTCAAAACTGCACATAGTGCTCAAGGTGAGGATGCACCAGTGCAGAGTAGAGTGGGTCAATTCCTTCCCTCAGCCAGATAGCAATGCCGTTCTTGGTGGACCCCGGGGTACGGTTGACCCTCCAGGCCACCAAGTCACACTGCTGGCTCGTGTTCAGCTTGCTGTTGACTAAAACTCCAGATCCCTCTCTGCAGGGCTGATTGCCAGCATCTCATCCCCCAGCCTGTACCTATAATCAGTGTTGCCGCTTCCTAGGTGCAGAATCGAGTACTTGCTGTTGTTAAACTTCATATTGTTGGTGATTGCCCAGCTCTCCAACCAGTCTACATCTCTCTGCAAAGCCACACCACCCTTGACGGAGTCAACAGCTCCACACAATTTGGTATCATATATGAACTTTCTCAAAAAATCTTCAAGTCCTACATCCAAATCATTTATGAAAACATTGAAGGGGATTGGTCCTAAAATGGAGCCCTGGGGAACCCCACTAGTGACAGGTTGCCAGCTTGATGTAATGCCACTTACAAGAACCCAAATATAATAACAATTCGGTATAAGCAATATATAACATTTGGTATTGTGGCCTTTTCATTTTAAACAGTAGCATAGAGTAAACAGTACCTTAGAGGTAAGGTAGAAGTGACTTCCCATTCCTCTACAGAAGTGATATGCTGAGTTACATGCCTAATGTAAATCACCACAGAAATATGATAGGCATATTGATAAGTTCCTATAAAATGAACTGCTACATGCTGTCTCTTGTTGAAGGTCAGTGCATCGGAGTGAAGGGCAGCCAGTCCCAGAGCTTTGATGGAAAGCCACAGAAGTTTCTGTAGCTATAGATTTACAAACTCGGTAGGTTAATCTAAATCCAAATTTGCAGTATAGAGGAGAGGAATGAGCAGAGTATGTATCTTCCTAAGTTTTTCAATGCATTTGAACAGTGAAAGTGGTGTATTGAGCTCCTAAAAAGAGAATGGTTGGAATTTGGACAGCGTTCCCAGTTGATCCCCAGGATGGTAGCAGAACTGCTCTTTGGATGCCCATAGGCGGTGTCCATACTTTTTGGAAAGGAATGAATCGCAATTAACAGACATGGATAACTAGTTTTCAGTTTACAGGTAAACCTGAGAGAGGAGATGCAGGATGTGAAGGTTTATCCTGGCATCAGTGAATGTGTTTTTGCTAACATAACGAATACCTAAGTTTTCTTCGTTACAATTTTGCTATCAGTGGAAGCTCAAATAAATACTTCATGAACTTCCAGAATTTATTTATTACAAAGAATATCAATGAAACAAAGATGCTGCTTTGATTTTGAGTCAGAAAACAAATTTTCCTTAGACCTCTTGTCTTGTATTTTGGCATTCATGTTTCTATTGGATGGTATCTTTTCTTAACAGCTTCATCATGGCCCCTTTTTTTTAGTTACCATTTTTTGAAAATAGGTATGCCTTCTAAGATGTCATGGATTTGTATGTTTTTATTTTCATTTAACTTGAATTTTTATAGATGTCAGTGTTCTAAAAAAGTTATGTTATTTTATATTTTAGAAAATACTGTTATTTATCATTAATTTCTTGTACTTTAGAGGTAACTGTGAATTATGTAGCGTCTCTAGTACAATATAAAGGTAACATTTGAACGTTTTGACATGTTATCATAACTTAAATAATGATACTTTCTGGTGGTAGTTTAAGCAGAAAAAGTAATGATACATTTTTTTTAACTGAAGGAAAGCTTTGTTTCTGTATTGTAGCACATTTCTAGACCCTGAAACTCGAAAAGCAATGGGAGAACAAGCAGTAGCTCTTGCCAAAGCAGTAAAATATTCCTCTGCTGGAACAGTAGAATTCCTTGTGGACTCCAGTAAGAATTTCTACTTCTTGGAAATGAATACTAGACTTCAGGTAAGAAAAACAGCTCTTCAGATTCAGAAAAAGTGTTATTTAAAAAAACAGAACATAACCTCCTTCCATACTTAGGGGTCTGCTCCTGCAAAGACTTGCACATAACTAACTTGACTGATGTGAGCACTTCCAACTGAACTTAAAAGATCTACTCACTTAAGTAAGCCTGTGTATACAAGACTTTGCAGCCCTGAGCCCTTGTAGAGCACTCAAGTAAGCATTCAGAGGTTTTTTTGCTCTTTGTTACACTTGACCTAAAGACCTTTCAAGAGGTCACTGTTAAGTGCCACTGTGAGCACACAGTAAGTGACTCGCCACTGTGCTCTGAAGCTTTTCCCCACTGGTCCCTCAAGTTTCTTTTATATTTTTTATACTTTTATGATTGCTTGCTGGGTATCTCTAGGACTGTGATTAAAACTATATGTGCATTATCATAAATAAAAACACTGTCAATGTGCGAGCGACTGAAATCGTGAATGGAATGCAACTTTGTAAAAAGAGTGCTGACATGGTGTAGGATTTTTGTACCAGCTCATGGAATCAGTAGTAGATGTGAATTGCAAATGGGTGGGCAAACTGTTTCATGGGCTCCTCTGTCTCTGATTTGACTGTGGTAATGCATTTCTGGTCATGATCTAAGAAAGTAGGCAAACAACTCTGGATGTCACTCTCAGAAACAGCAAGAAAGTCCAACTTGCAAGCAAGTGAACACCATCTTTATCTCCCTTCTCTCACTTTGTTAAATTATGCCAGCCATACTGAAATTTAGAATCAAGCAATGGAGTAATTAGCTTATTTTTCTTTCTTAGCTACATTTCATTAGGGCTGTGTCCTGTCTGCTGCTTGTACCTCTGGGCAATAATAGAGAGACCACAAAGAGATGCTTGTGATTCTGACATCTTTGGATGACTTTGTAAAATGGCTGGGCAAATTTATGTTTTGGGTAAATAAACGAGGGGACTGGGGCCCCAAGGAGTAAGGGTTTTAAAAACAGCCTGTGCTAGAGAGGAAAAACTGCTAGTAAAATTTGCCTTGCCTTGCAGGGCAGCAGTGTTTTCAGAATTACTCGTGACAGTTGCACTTTACTTACACTGTGGTGGTTTTACCCAGCTGGGCAACTGAACTCCACCACAACCTCTCTCTCACTCGCCCTCTTCAAAGGGAAAAGGGGAGAAAATGCGATGAAAAAGGCTCAAGGGTTGAGATAAGAATGGGGAGATCACTTAACAATTATCATCACAGGCACAACAGACTCAGCATAGGGGGATCAATAAAATCCCAAATCTTGCCATGTAAATGCAATACAATACTTTTGCTAGGAGTTTGTTTGCTTGATGGTTAATTGCTTTGTATAGTTCATTAAAACGTTATGAAGAATTTGTCATAAAGAACACATTTATTTTTCTTTTTTGCTTTTCCCAAACTTGTAGCTTTTGAGAGAACTATTTTCAGAGGCTCTCCACACTCTCATGTATGTAGAAGAAAATACATGGTTTTCTGCTTAACCCACCTGGAGTCCCAAACCATTTCCTTGCTATAATACATCATTGGCCATCAGTTCCTAAATGGAAATAGTGATGAAGGATCCTTGATGTTGATTTGATTTGCAGGTGTTTTTTTTTTTGTTTTTTTTTTTTTTGTAAGATGTTATCTTAGCTGCTTTGTGGTGTCTCTCCCCCACCTGCCTTAATACATGGTGGTAAGAATGTTCAAAGTCCCAAGCCTTGAACTTGCTTAATTGTAGAGGTCTCCACATACACAGTAAGAAAGCTTTCACAATTCCATCTTCCATGACTTTAAAGACTCCTTTTGCAATATAGCCAAAGCACTTTGACAATCCCCTATAATGGCAGACTTATTCTTTCCAACTCTTAAAGAAATTTACTAATCTTAAATTACAGTACTTGTGTAGATATTCTTTAATTCCTCCATCCTGACTGTGTATTGTCTCTAATTAGCATTTCAGCTTGAGGCTGCAGAGCAGTAATTTTCTCTGATTCTTCCCCAGGCTTACCCAATTGATCTGTCACTTCTCCCAGGTCTCAAGCTTTACTTTCTGTGCAGCTAACAGTTATGCAACTAACATCTTGTTGCTCCCTTCTATTACGAGACAAACTTAGAAACTCTAATGAAGCTTGTTGTCCAGATTTAACTTCATAACCAGGAGTGTCTCCAGATGTTCCTGTATTGCTTTATCTTTTTCCTTTCCATCCCTGAAATGTGAACAATGGCTAACAGGCTAACTTGCCATGTTTCAGCTAAGTACTCAACAGTTGGAAGAACTTCTTAAATGATAGACATCTTACATGTAAATGATGCTCCTCAGGTCTTTGTCAGCGTGTATTACAGACACAGCTATCTGTCATTGTCATCAGAACGTGTCTACTAAAACTATGCGATTTTCTGTGTCTGTTTTCATGTTTGTGTAATCTCTAATCAGATCACTGTAGTCTTTTTACTTCAGATACAGTCTTCAGAATAAGCTCACATAAAGCTAACTAGACCAACTCCAACACTTTGCACAGCTTGCTGATTTCTCCCCTCCCTCCCTTTGGTATACATCAGGGGTCTTCCAGTGTTTTTTGTAAGTTGTTTTGCAGTAATTGAGAATTATATTACTATCTTTTGGGGATATGCCTTTTCCGCCATATAGTTCTGGAAAAAAAGTATAAATAACACCTTACGGAAAGTTTGTACTTTTTGTATTAAATGCTGCTGCAATACAGTATGAGGTTGGAAAGCAAAACAAGTTGGTGTATCAGCTCCGTTGTCTCTTGTAAGCTACATAAATCTGTTACAGATGTTTTAAGCCTTCCCAGTGATTCAGCCAGAATGATTTATTCTCTGCTATTGGCATTGTACTTTTTGTTATCTGCCTTTCTGTCATCTTTCAGAGGTTAGCTGATAAAGCACAAGATTGGATAATTGGATAGCAAAACTCGTTATTTGCTTTTTACAAGAAAATGTAGAAATGTCTGCCCTACCAGCTACAAGAGAACTTCCTGTATGTTGTCATTTAGTGCACTTTTGGAGTGGTTTTCAGGCAGCTACCACTGTTAAATTGCTGAGGCAGACCAGATGTTGAATATCTGATTCTTTATAGCTGCTCATGCTGTGGTGTGCTTTGTGTTACCTAGTTGTCATCAGTCTAATAAAATGCAGTCATAATCCAAAGTAGCCAAACAAGAGTTTTGAAATAGTTACTGACCCCTTAGCCTGATAGTCTTTCTGACTACCAAATTTTGTCAAGATCTCCTTCTCAAACTACCATCAGAAGTGCTCACTTTCAGTAGAAAAGCATAATTTTCCAATGAAAAATGGAATAAAAATGTTCCTTTTCAACCTTATATGAAGAGAGCATGCAGTCTGTAAATAAAGAGTATCTGTTAAAATACGGGCGTGCAGTGTGGCTAAGCTTGTTAGATGTGAATCGATTGGTGACAGCAAAGGAAAAGCATCAAATATTCTGGAAATAATTGTTTGTAGTACCTTGAAATGAGAAGCATCTCTGGTTGGCTTGAGGAAAAACTGAGGAAAGTGTGATCACTGGTATAAAGAGAACAGTCACCCTAAATATGTGTTGTATATATATATGTGGTGTATGTCTGTTTCTCAGACGTACAACCTTCTTCCTCCCTCATGTGTTGTGTGATTTAAGTAACAAGTGAGCACTCCCTTCCTTCTCAAAACATAACCAAACTTGCTTAATCTGTTTGAAAAGATCAATTGTATAGACTGTATGCAGTCTATAAAATTCACTGCAGTGAGGTGGAGAAATATGGCAGTGTGTTTTCTCCTCGTGTGATAGTTTGAATATTTCTGTCAGAACCTTTTAGGGAATAAAAGCTGCTTTTGTAGAATATTCTATTAAAGTGTTTGCAAGAGGTTTATTAAAAGCAAATGAACGTGTCTGTGTTCTTATTTTACAGTTAATCGTAGTCAGAGCGTTTAACTATTTTATGTAAATGTTTCATGGTCTTTAAAGTAGCTTAATTCCAAGGCATAAGGTAAATAAACATCCATATATCCATACATTATTACTATATTAATTTTGATTTAGTTGATTTTTGTTAATCAGTTCTGGTGTTTTCATAGTTCTGGTGTTTTCATCAGGCTTCAGTGACACCTTGTAAATGTTATGGTCTTGAGCTTTGCCTTTGTACAAAACTGTCAGTGCCTGTTTTAAAAGACAGAGGAAGGATTTTGGAATGCAACAGCTCTGTCCCTCTCTGCCTTCCTCTTCTTCTGTTTATCCATTCGTGAACGTATGAAAAGCATGGTTGGAAAATATCTAGAGATATGTAGAAATCCTGCTGGTGGTTGTTTGGAGCCCCAGTGATCTTAACTCTTGCTTCTATCAGTCTCCTCATGGTATCTGTATTGTGTTGCACATCATTAGGCAGCACCTGCGACACGTTTGCTCGGTGAAGGAGAGAGACGTGCTGGAAAATACTGCAGCTGAACTGTATAAACAAAGCAGGAAAATACAAATAGCAAAGTGATGAGCTCAATCTCGATTGCCAGATAAAACCACGGAGAGGTGGTGGCTTTGGTATCCATAGCGGACCCATGGGACGGCAAGAGACGGTTTTGTTGTCCTCGCATGCGTAACTGTCTGGAGGATGAATTGTTATAGGTGGGAAGGAGGGATGGGAGCAGTGAAAGGGGCTGTCAGTAGTCAGAGGAGTAGATTTCTACAAAGTCTGAATGGAGGGGTTTCAAAGCAAAGTCTCAAGTGACTGTTTCTGCCATTTGCTCAGACTCTTCATATTTCTTAATACTGGAATCTTGTTTTACTGTGACACTTTGCTTCAGTCATTTTAAATAGGCTAACGAACAATGTCAGATGGTAAAGACTTTCAATTGCTACTAACCTGGGCTGAATTTGAACTACTGACCTAAAGGTGAAAGGTCTCTTATCCCATTACCAATCCCCTAAGCCCACCAGAATCCATTCTGCACACAGTTTATACCAGCTGTTCATGGCCATTTTTAGAACCGAAAGAAAAGGTGATTTTGCTGCCAAACAACACTTCTTCACACAAGAGGGTCAGCCGACAACAGTTAACCAGATTTTTGCCACATTCTTGCCTCCTAATGCAACTTCCATTATGTAGCTACTGGTTGTCTGCTTTTCAGGCTTTCCAAAAGAACTACAGAAAAGCATTGCTAATTGTTGTTGACAGAAGAGAACGACATTGTTTGTGTAAGTCATTGAATCTGAAAGATGCCATTAACAGTGCTGCCAGGGCACGGAGTGATATCTTAGAGACAACGCTACCATGTAACTATCAGAATACTATTTAAAAAGTAGAGAAAAAGGAGGCTCTGCTCCATTTTTTTTTTTTTTTATAAGTAGAAGAACAAAAGATCACTCTTCAAACGGGACATGAGTTTCTTTCCTTTGGTGAATTTGATGCAAAGAAAATGCAAGAATGGCTGCAGTGTGACAAGACCCATCTTGAATTAAGTACTCTGAGAAGCCTTTAATACTACAGCTAAATATTGTCAAAGCAGACCTAGCATCGCTAAAAAAGTGTAAGCAGGTTCTCTTGGATGAAAGTTTCTCAATTTTCTTAGGTGGAGCATGCAGTGAAAAGGACATTGTGTAGAATTAGTGAGTTGCAGGATTTTTTTTGAAGTGCAGGAAGCTAATTGAAAAATTAATGTTGAAATTGAAAGCTAAATAGTCTGATTTAATAATCCTAATTGTCTGTGTTGTTTAAAACACAGAAAAAACAGTTTCAGTATTCATAGGCTACGTAAGTTGTCTGTTCAGCACAGTTAAAAAAGAAATCCTTGCAAAACAAAAGTTGACAAAACTGAATCTATTATTATTGGAAGATAAATTCCTATGAAGAAGTGGACTGATTTTTTTCAAAGTCTAATATATACCGCCATAAAAAATTAGTTGGTACCAAATGTCTGTGCATTGGTTGTTATTTCTGCAACAAAACTCAAACAGTAGAAGTCTACCTCAGCATCTCAGTTGATGGAAATTTTTGTAGTTCTGGTTGTATTCATTTCTTTGATCATAGAAATAAATACAAATGTAAACAGCAACTAGTATTATATGCTGTGTCTACAGAAGATGACAACATAAGAGATTTCCTGTTAGGCATTTCTGTGTGCTTTCCATTCAGTCTTTACATCAGCCCAAACATTGTCTGCTCTCCAGCAGCTTCTCTAAATTTTTTTTTTTTTATATATACATATCCCTAAACCCTATGTACTCTTGTGGACTTCTGCAGAGGAACTATTCTGCTGAAAGATGATGTGACCCCAGACTGCTCTTGCTCATAGCAGTCAGAAAGCTGGCACGCCTGAATAGCAGAACATGTGTGCACCTCTGTTGCTGTTCATTTCTCCAAAACAGAAAACAGGCTCACTGAACTAGCAGGAGCTGAAGAGCATCTGTAAGTTGCTGAGTTTGGGTCAATTGATACTGGGTTTGGAGTAGAAGAAAAGCCCATGGGATTCCAGGTGAATTGTGTTTCCTGGAAACTGTGGTGAATGTTGAAAGTTAGCTTTTAGATTATTTATTTGAATGTAAAGGAGCATATGACACCAACACGAGATTAAAAAAGTAGGAACGGCATAGACTGTAGTTTTGAGTGTACTGAGATGTAGATTTTCTTGGCCTCTGTGTTCTGTTTGAGCACTCCAGCTGATATGCGAGTAAGTCGATGCCCAGTGCATACAGGAGCAAGAGTGCAATCTGTAAAAATAACAGCAAGTGCTTGCTATTAGACCTGAGTACCTTGCTGGCCATGAGAAAAACTGTGTTCTGAAAATATGCCACTGGAAATGAGGGGGGCAGCCACTCCTAATTTATTTCTTACCTCAAACTGTTTGTAAAAAATTGCGTCACTGTTTTGGTAGCTGTGGATGAGCCCCCCCGTATGGGAAAGCTTTGACTGTAGGCCATCACCGAATGAGACACGAATTAGCAGTTCTTCTGGGAACTGATGCTAATTGGACTGCCACGTTTACAGGTTCCCCTAGCTTTTTAGCGCATGTTTCACCATAAAAGGTGAAACCCATAAACTGGAGTTTTGTTGCTTTTCACTCATGGACTTTGCCACCAGTGCTGCCAGTGCCCCATGACGTATGAATGGGAAAAGTGTTGGGAATCAAAAACTTGTAATGCTCACTGGGAAGTGATTGCTCTGAGGTGTCTGAAGAAGAGCAGATCCAGTATGAAGGGGTGCACTTTCCCTTTTGCCCCCTATGGATGCTGCTGGCTGCAACAGTTATGGCAGTATGGGCTCACCAGCAGGATCAAGAAGAGGCATTCTTCAGAGAACTGGCTTCTCTGGAAGTGGGGAGTAAGACGTTTTTGAGGAGGTGTTTACTGCACTTAAGTAACTTCTTGTTAGAAATTGTTTGTGTCCAGACTTGGTATATGTAAAAGGGCTGGTAGTAAAGGTGATATTTTTGGCAGCTAACTGTGTTGAGAGTTATCACTGATCAAATTTTCTCCTTGTCCTCTTGATAATAGGGACAGCTGCCTTGATATAGCTCTGATCCGTAGATTGCTTGCAGCAGACATGCCTGGTTTTGCCCTTTGTGTTAAGGACAGAGAAAATGTGTGAATTTACCCGCTATCGTATAGCCATACCACCATTGGCTCTTACCTGATTGACGGAGGTTGCACTGGCAAGACCGTGGCTCAGCTGACTACGAAATCCAAGTATGGCCCAGAGCTAAAGGAGTTGATCGATTGAGTGTGATTCAGTTCTGTTTGTGATCATACTTTCATTCATCTCTTTAAAAATTCACTCCTTGATTTAGCATCCATAAAATGGCAAGTAAAGGCTTTTGAAGAAGAGGCATAGAATAAAATTAATAGAAGAAAATACATCAAGCAAGCAAAACAAGAATGACATCTAAAGCAGAAGGCTGAAGCGTCGTGAAAGAGGAAAACATTAAAGGCTAACTTTTGGTAGTGATTCAAAAACAGATTCAACAGTTACCTTGGTTAATAACTGCAACAGTTATTCTAGAGCTTTCCTAAGCATGGGATGATGAAGTCTGTATTTTCTTTTTTGGGAGATGAGGGAGAAGAGTGGTCTTATTTTGCTTCTTCTACTCCCATCCTTCCTTGCCTTGTATAAGATTAGAGTTTTAATTTCAGATCCTGCAAGTATCTCTCTGTGGGTGGATTCTTGCACCTCTAGAACCTCGTTGCAGGGTGCTCATTGAACCAGGATATGGCATTACTGCTTTTTTAATGTCCTTTTGTACTGTAAACTGAAGTGTATTCTGTACATTGCTAAAAATACTGATTTCTTCCTGCACTCCCTCCCCTTGCTGAAAGAAAACTACAAATGCTAAAACAAGTGCAATTTGAGCTGTGAAACCTTTCTGAAAGATTAGAGTTACACAAAGTCAACTAGCACTTCAAGGTTAAAATTCTCTACTGCCCCGTTTGGGTTATCTGATGACATTAATGTATACTGAAATGCATTTCAAATTATACATCCCTACATTTTCTCTAAACAGCATTAGTTGAAGCATAGTCCTAAAAGAAAGCAGAACAACTTCTCCCCACCCTTAAAAAGATTCCAAAAAATTTTGCTCATCATATTTTCTGAATGCTGTTTTCTGTGCAGACAAAAAGGGAGTATTTTGAAGAAACAGAAGAAAATATTGACCAAGTCAAAGATCTGTATTGAAGAATGGATTAAATAAATGTTTGTGAGTCGTAAGAACCAAACAACAAAAATATTTTTCTTTCCAGAAACATTCCGTCCTATTTTGATCATCAACAATAAAACTGAAAACAACAATGAAGCTATTGAATCTGGAATGCCAATTGTAATCCAAGAAAAATGACAGTATAGCTAAATAATGCAAGTGGCTTTGGTTAAAATAAAATAAAAAAGTATTGTATTTTAATTGCTTTTGACATTAGAATTCCAGAGGTGTTTGAAACTCAAAAGTGATTTTTTAAAACTTAAATCCCAAGATAAGAGAGTAAGTTCTATTATCCAAATAATTCATGTGTGATAAGTAACTTTTTCTTAAAACTCCAAGTTAAACTTAGAGATTTTTAATAGAATCTTCAAGTTTTAATAGAAATGGAATTGCTTCAATTTAACACTGCAAGGTAGACACTGAGATGTTTCATAGATTCCCAAAATACTGTTATTAAGCTTGACATGCTGGAGAATATCATGTGTTAGGTGGAATCAAGATTGAATCCCAAAGGTATATCCTTAAACTGTATAATCAGATTCCCATTTCAATGTCACTTTTATCCTTCAAAGAATAGGTTCTTGTTTCAGTGATGATTTGTCATTAAAATTATGTCAAAACGTCTTAAAATGTTGTTGAAACTCTACACAAACTCACAGCACACACAGGGCTAATTATGGATGCCATCTGTTTATTTTTGCAAAGCTTTTTTCTTAAAGACCAAAGCATCATCTTCTTCTGATAAGCCACAAGATTATTATAATGACTAAATGTTTTCCTTATACTACTGTACTTGAAGGAAGAAAGACATGTGGTTTGTTCACTGACCTTTTTCTGTGTCACAAAATGTATGCAATGTGACATCTCGTGATAGAGAAACCATTGTGAAGTGCGTTTTCTTAAGGTGCTTGGCTCTTGGAACGCAAACGTTTTGTAACAAAAATGGCAGTTCTGTCATAATTTTCATTGGGAAAGTCTTAAAGCTGTGTGTGTGAAGAACATGCTTTTATCTATATGGCATGTCTTGCAGCCTGGGGATGCCTTGTGTTTTTTTTTTTAGCATACATTGACTATTATTTCAAGCTAGGAAATGTATTCATTCATCTCCCTTCTCATTTAAAAGGGAGAAGTGTGTGTGTGCATGCGTGTGCGCGCACATGTGTGCATGCTTGTACGCACATGCCTGGGTTAGTGTGACCGACGGGTATTCCCATGACAGCATCATCCAAAGCCGTTAGCAGCAATTTGCTGAGAGAGCAGAGTGACTCTGCTGGTCCAGCCCAGCTATTGTGCATGCTAAGCACTAAACAGATAAGTCTGGAGGGGGGGGGGGAAATGAAGGATCCATCTGCTCATTTCTGCTACACTGCGCTGATGTAAGATTACGCTAATCTGGTTGCTTGTCAGGACAGGTTAGTGAAAGCAGGCGAATGGGTGAGATTTAGGGTAGGCTACTTCTGCGGCGAATTGCGAGCGGCTCCTGTACATGCCGTGTTAAGTGTAGCAGAACGGGTTGATTATCAGCTACTCTGAGATTCTCAGTTAAAACATATTTGTGGCTAAAGAGCTAGTCTTTTCAAAACAAGATTGAACAGAAGAAGCCTCTCAAAGAAAAATATCATCACCAGGTGCTTTGAGTTTGTAAAATAAATGGAAAAAAGCCACCTCTTAGGTGTTCTCCTTTTGTGTACTGTTCCTAGTTATTGTAATTAATTCTTTTATTTTGAGGTGTTTCTTTGCAAAGGATGATGCAGGGAGTTTGTCAAGTTTAATTTTGGGGGGAGAAAAAGACCAAGATGGGAATGTATTTTTTGCCTGGTCTGATTTCTTGTTTATATGCATTTGTTTATGGCGAGGGATTTTTTTTTTTTTTGGTTGTTTTTGCTACCTACTGACTGACAGTTCTTGACCTTGCAGGTTGAACATCCCGTCACAGAATGCATTACCGGCCTGGACTTGGTCCAAGAAATGATCCGTGTTGCTAAGGGTTACCCTCTCCGGCACAAACAAGCTGATATTCCCATCAACGGCTGGGCGGTTGAATGTCGAGTTTATGCTGAGGTAAATGAGTGGTAATGGGGAGGAGGGTAGGTGCTTGAATTGTGGAGTAATAATACGCAGGTGTGGACGGACGCCAAGGTGAAGTCAAGGATTATCATACGAAAGTCGTGATTTAAGACTGTAACATCAATGGTTGATGAGCCATTGTAGAGTTTTTATTAATTCAAAATACAGCACATATTTTGACTTTTTTTTTTTTTCCCAGAAAATGAAATAAAAAATGGTAAAAGAAGTAGCTAAGATTTGTTTGTTCCTAAGGACATTTGTTATATATTCTGTTCGTATTTAGTAATGCAGTACTGGCGTTATTTGGTGCAGTTAACTAGTATCTCCAGATTTCTTAGCTTGTATGCTTGAAAATTTTTGGCCTAAAAATACAGTTGAAACTGAATGGCTTAAAGAATTTTCGTTCTTTTAAACAATTCAAGGTTGATGAAAAAGTAAGTTATATGTCTTCTGAGACTACAGTTCTTTATAGGACAAGCTTTCAAAGTGGTGCACATCTGTCTGTCTCATCTTAAAAAAGCTTACTAAAATATAAAACATTTTCAGGCATATTTAGTACATTTTGTGGTAGTAGTCTTTTTGCTCTCATTTTTGATGTGTGAAAATCAAGATTTGCTCATTTAACAAAATGACACTCAGCTTCTTTCATTTTGTTTTAAGAAAATCTTAGGCAACTGTACCTTTCAAAAAAAAGATATTTTTTTCATCATTTAACTATTGCTGATTTGTGGCCCTGGACTTTTTTTTTTTTCTTCTCTTCATGACATACACATAATCTTCAAAACACTCTACTGTTTTCAAGTTCTGTGAACTATTTTGATAAAGAATAGATATTTGTCCTGTGATTGGCATGGAAGCTCTTCTCAGTATAAATAGGTTTTACCCTGGAGTAATTGATGCTTGGGCTTTCTTTTTATCCAGCTTATTTATAAAGTGTGTGGGAATCTAAATAATGGATCCTGTTACTTTGCCATGAGATTGGTTGTTGTTATAGGCCATACGTTTATTTGCTGTCTTATTAAACTTACATGGGCGTTCCATTATGTAAGACATCTCAAAAGGCATAAAGATCAGTTTGATAACTGAATTCCTAGCAGCACTTTATCTTTGGAATTTTTCCTTAAACTCTCTTCTCAACTCCACCCCTTCTATGAATACTTTCCCATCCTTCTTCCAAGGTACAATGTAGCAAATGAAAATGTGGTCTTTGTCTATTTTGGTGGTGTACTGTATCTACGTGCTACGTATGTATTACATGCTACTTTTTTTCCTGCTTTTTGACTGCAATTAGAGAAAATTTGTTTCCAGTTTTTTTATTTGGAGTCATAGTGTAGTTTGAAGAAAAGTAGTTCAACACAAGTAATTCTGAAGTGGAAAACAAAGTTACTGAAGCATTAGTTTCTGTTAGACTTCATGCTATTTAATCTTATTTTCTCCACATCTGTAAAAGTTTAATGCTTTTTCATGTTGAATTTTATTTCAGGACCCCTACAAATCTTTTGGCCTGCCATCCATTGGTAAACTATCTCAGTATCAGGAACCATTGCATGTGCCAAGTGTAAGTAATTTGGTTCTGATTTTCATAGGTACTGAGCGTTAAGGGTCTCATTTTTATAGACAAGGACTATAAGTACTCAACAGCTCTTTAAATTAGGGCCTTTCTTCCAACTTTTTGGGGATGGGGGTCATGACCAATTTGTGATACCTGAAAAAGTGCTTAAAATGGTACGGTTTCTAACTGGCTTTAAAATTTATTCAAATTGCGTATATCAGGAAATCAATGTATGTTGAAATCTTTTACTACGTTGTATAATTTACAGTTTAAGATTTTCAAACACAGCTCAAGTGAACATACCAGGATGATTAGAAAATAACAGTGAAATGCTGGGTCAGCTCTTTAACTACAGACAACTGTGGACACCAGTGAGAAACTGCCAGTGCTTTCTGTTTAGCTTTGTAGAATTTGAAGAGCAAATTGTCTACAGGGATTATTACACATTTCAGGATGCAGTCTAACTATACAGAATGGCTATTTATCAAACGGTGTTTTTCTGCTACATGAAAAGAACAAGGAGACTGTCATTGTGTAAAATCAAGGTAGTCTAAGTCGTAAGTGCACAAATATATGATGCTGTCAGTTAGTGGAATTGCAAAGCTGTGCCATCTGTGAATACGATTATTCAGTCAGATTGCTTGCATGGAAAATAATGAAAGATTACAGGAGAAATCTTAAGTGTGGAGATGTTATTGGATATATGATTTATTTCACTTCTTAAATTGTTTTTGCCCATGTACTTTCCAAAGGGACCTGACCCTTTCTGGTCTTCAAGGCTTCATGCTGTGTTCAAAGCCTGAAAGCAGAAAAAACCTGTAAAGATCTAAAAGGCGTTATGTGATCTTAAAGAGGAGATGAGGGGAAAAGGTATCATTGGATGTATCTAAACTTTTTTTTTTTTTTTTTTTAAAAAATGAAACAAAGAGTGTATTTAATAAGAATTGATAATGAATACTCCAGTGGTTGTTAGAAGTTTTCACCATGTTGTAATAGCTAACAGGATGTCAAACATTTTGCCCTTGCAAGTTTTTGCAATTTGCAATTTTCCAAACGTGAGACCTGTTGAAAGTACAAGTGATAATGGACAAACTATACCCCCTACAGTCTTTGTCCCACCAAATCTTTCTTCAATTAATGCTGCAGCAGGAGTTTTATGTAATAACATTTGCGCTTGCGAGCCATCCATACAAAGAAAAAACAATTAAAATGCCTTAAATGTTCTGCTTACTGCTGTTATTTGCTTGTGTGAATGTTGCATGTCAGCTAAATGGACCACGGAATAGATAAAGTGATTGGGTGCAGGAGAGTGCACACTAAGCTTTGTCTATCATTATTGCTGGGAGCAATCAAATTGATGCCAGCAGGACAGTAGACGCGTTGACAGCTGTAATTATGTATCTCCATGGTGATCACTTTTGGCCTGTCATGGAGGCCCATGAGTCCCCTCCCTTGCAAGCATTTAATCAGATTGGGCTGTCACTTGTCAGGTAGACAGGGTGGGCTGGGAGTTGGGCTTAGGGGAAGAGGTGAATTGAAAATGAAGGGTGGGAGATGTCTGATCGCTTCACGTGGTCCGTCGTGGTACCGAAGAAAGAAATTTTAATTACGCTGGAGGCTTCGGAGCAATGGCTTGAGGAGCTCATACGGAGCGTCTGGGCTGTTCTCTTTCTGTTTACTTCTTTCGTATTATTAAAAATAGAACAGCTATTTTTATTTGGACACTCGTGGTTTGGTGTCTTAATTCACGTTTCTGCCACCGTTTAACTAATTTCTCTCCTGAGAGTGTCATCCTGCTAAGAACAAAATTAGTATGACTAAAAAAGTTCTTTACAGGCCCATCATGCCACAGTGCTTGTTTTCCACATTTTAGATTGTAGCCTAGTCAACAAGTTGGATATAGAAATTAAGTCAGACTTGTTATGTGTTACAAGAAGTTCAGTTTAAGACTAGTGCATTGCCAAATGCATTTTCAATTCATTTCTTCTGTTTTTCAAGTGAGCTGTGACGGTCTGTGTGCACGTATTTGTCAGTTTCTCAAGTTGGGAGAACTACCGCACATGGATGTGGGAGGGTTTTTCCTTATCCACAGATAATTCTGTACTCATTCTTTTTGTGTCATATAATCTGCAACTTCCTTAGAACATGGTACTGAGGAATATTTAATTTTTTCATCATTGGTAATGAAGCTTAAGATAGGTAACCGCTAACCTCCATATCATTATGATTGTGAGCATACATATTTAATACTCTTACCCAACATCAAAAACATACTGCCATATCTGAAGAGCTCCAGTGTTACCCTTTGCCAGTATGATCACAAGTCTGTTCTTTTAATCACTCTTGACAGAAAGAAAAAAAACTCTCAGGCTCTAATATAGTTAAGAATTGGGATATGCTAGAATTCTGTATCCATAGGTGAGTGGAATTTGGTGCACTAATAGTTTACTGCAGGACTGGAATGTAGATTTGTACTTCCTGCCCCCTTTACGATTTATTTTTTTTAAATCTTTACCTTTCAGTTTACTGTTCTCATAGCATAAAAACACGTAATGGTAATATAACATCAGTAAAAGTGTTTGGGACTGTCATACCAATGAGCTGTAGGGTGCAGTAAGATCTTGAACCATAGCCTTTCTTGTGTATTTTAAATACTGAATAAAAGAAAGGAAATAGATTAAGTAGAAGTAAATGATGGAGGTCTGATAGGTATTGGTATTCTGTATTGACATAAGCACATTATAATAAGTATCTGTTGAATTAGGGTTTCTTTTTCATCCAATATTCATTAAGTTCTGTCACACCATATAGTTTATAAAATCACCTACTGTTACCAGGGTCTGAAAATTTAAGCACTGCCGGGAGAATTGAAGATGGTAAATGTATTTCTTTTCTACTATCATTTTTTTTTTAGTCATCCAAAGTTTATTTTATGAAAATTAAACTTCTACATAAGACTGCAGACACTTTTTTTTTTTTCAGTAAATTCTGCAGCAATTTGTGAAGAATTTTAAATTCAAAAAAAATGTATTTTTTTCATTTTTCAAGATATTGTACTTAAGAAAAAGTGTAAATTGTATAGTGGTGTGTATGTAGTACATAAACAGAAACGTAGGGTAGGCAGAGCATGTAGTCAGTAGCATTAGAAGCCTTACATTAATTTCAAGGCCCGTCTAACCTGTTTTACTGCGAATCCGAATTATACACTTTTCATGTTTATTTCTTTGTCAAAATATGACATACACTTATAAATCTTTACATATACACGTGCATATAAAGCACCCACAAACACTTGTATGATTTCTTTATAGGTGCTGCTTTGGACACAAAAGTCACAGTATAGTTCATTTATGTGTAGAATGCGTATGTCTTACCTTTATGGTTTATGCATGTGTTTATCACATATTCCAAAATATACTGCAAGGAAGGGATTAATAGTAGATCACAGACCGAGTAGGTAAAATAATTATTTTTGTTTGAATGTGAGAATATGTGCATTGACTTTTTATATATAGGCAGATATTCTGGGAGAGAGGATAGTATAAGACTTACTGGAAGGAGAGTTGGAAATTAAGCTGCATATTTTTCTGTAGTCGCGATATGTCTGAACTACCTTCTCATCAGCAGATGATGTTACGTACCTGGTATGGGTAGTGGGGGGCCTAGTTAAGTGCAGATAAAACACATTCAGATAAGATGTAATAAAAATGATACAGAAGTGCTATTGCCTTTACATGTGAACAAATATGCTGTATAAACAAACATAAATGTACAATAAATAATATGCAAATATGATTATAAAAGTACAAATATACAGATTTATAAATACATGCATTTTTTTCTTTCTTTCTTAAATGAAACCTCATAAAAACTGATCAGACGGTGTTTCTTTCTGAAAAACATGAGTACACCTGCTAGGGTATCTTTTTATGTCATTTGGATAATAAAGTCATCATCATGCCCTCATGTGGATTCTGTAGACAAGAGGTTCTACATGTGGTCCCTTGATAATTGCCTAAATTAAAATATTAAAGGCCTAACAGCCGTTGCGTTGACCTTTTTCTGCCTTACTGCAGACAGATGAGCTGCTGTTTATTGCAAAGGTTCCTTCCCACAGGTGAAGATTTAAGTGAGATTCCAGGACCCTCTTCCCCATCCCCTTTACAATGCCGTATATCAGAGCCCTGCTGTTTCAACAGCTTTGATTAGAGTCTTCCATCCCCAAAATGCATTTATCACTCCTGAGTTATTTTGATGTGTATTTTTAAAATATTTCAGGTTCTAGTGCTCAAAAGCAGCAATTCAGTAAATATTTCTTACCCAGCAATTGCTCATTTAAAAGAAAGTTTTATATGGCTAACCTCATTGCTACAGTGATGAAATCAAACTGAGAGATGAAAACAAGAATCAGCAATATACTAACTAACTTGTTGGCTGGTTAACAGCAATCAGCCTCTTCAAAAGAAATTTTTGAACTTGTGTTATTTTTTTTCCATGAATATTGCAGAATCAGAGCTTTAATTGGGGCTGTGTCCTTACAAAACAAAGCCATGGAAAAAGCTGTGTAAACATTAAAGCCTCAGGGGAACAGCAGCAACAGAAAAAAAAAAAAAAAAAAAAAAAAAAAAAAAAAAAAAGGTTTACAGTTGAGAGGGTGAGGCAGAGAAGGAAAGTGTTACAGACATGAAAACCACAGGATCAGTATTCCTATAGAGCTGATAAGCAGAGCTCCAAAGTTCCTGCTGAATACTGCTTAGTTGTGTTCCTCCTGGAGCCTTCAGAAGGTCTATAGTGGAACGTGTGGGATGTGATTACATGTATACGCAGAAAGGGTGTGATTAGAAGGGGCATCCTTCATGCCAGGTGTCAGTCAAGAATAATTACAACTATTTTATTATAGTGATTAAATCAGGATTGGGTACATTGAGCGTTGGAGTTTAGAGTGTGTAACACAACCTAAATTGTTAGATCAAATGTTTTTTTTTTTTTGTATTTTTTTTTTGGTAATTTTTGTAACGTTTACTGTGCATTCTAGGAGAACAAAAGAGAATTTTGACCATCAGGTGATGATTGCATTCCTGTTTCTTTGAAAGGACAGAATAACTTGCAAGTATTTTTCCTGGTGGAGAAAAAAGCTCCCTCCCCACCTTTTCAGTTTCTATGAGAACAAATTATTATCCTAGATCTTCAAGGGAAAAATATACTTGATAAGTTTCATGAGTGTTATGTTTTAAGTCTGCCAGATATATTTTATCACGTGTTGAATTTTTTTAATGTAAAATTATTTTTACTTCTTATTTTTGAAGGTACGTGTTGACAGTGGCATACAACAAGGAAGTGATATTAGCATTTATTATGATCCTATGATCTCAAAAGTAAGTTGATTATTTTCTTAATAAATACTCTCAAGATATGAAACACTAATTTTGTACACAGATCAGTGAAGGAAAATCTATTAAAGGATTGGTAAATCAGTATTTTAAAGATGCTGAGCATAACATGCTTTGAGGGAATATGGAAGAAGTGAAGGAAGATGTGGAATAGAGGAAGTTGAGTGTTACTTGTAAGCAAAAAAAAATCTTTTGACACAATAATTGTTTTGCAGTTTCTGGTTATTAAAAGGATTCTAATTTAAACAGAAACATGTACATTCAGACTTGGGTGCTGCCACTATCTTTTAATGTAACAGAATTATCATAATAGTTCTGGCTTCCGAAAAAAAAAAAAAAAAGGCAGTGTAAGACATGGTTGAAAGTCTCTCTCACTATTATTATTCATCAGTAGCATATTGGAAAAATTAAACTCAGACTTTATAGTCAGATTGTCAAAAAAAAATCACACATATCTTAGAAGTTGGTTGGGACATTCAGAAGTCAGGAGAATCAATTAATGCTCAACCTCTCCTCTAATTTTCTATGCGCCTAAGGGAGAGAGGGCCTGTTTAGATGCTTATACTAGTATAAAGTGAAAGTGATTGGACTTCTTTCATAAAATGGGTTAAGAGATCTTAGTTTTCTCTTGGTGTTTTAGAGAGCCTCTGGAGATCCAGTAATGTGTGAGACGTATTTTTGTGACTGCAGAAGTTGTACAAACTGTGTTCATTTTAAATGTTTTTCGGATTCTAGAGGCAAATACTACGCCAGTTTTAGGTAACTTAAATACCTTTTGCTTTTTAGCTGATTACCTATGGCTCTAATAGAGATGAAGCACTGAAAAGAATGGAAGAGGCTTTGGACAATTACGTAATTCGAGGTAACTACAGAAATTTAGGTTCCTAGTGTGATAGGCTGGCATCTGTTTCAAGAAAACAGCTTGAAAATAGAGTAATTAGCAAATTGAGTAAAGTTCCTCCTTCTTAAGTGCAAATGAAAACAGGAAAAGCTTGTGTTAATTAAGCTGAGAAGATAAATCAATACCGAAGAGATTTATTTTTTTTTTCTCCTTGCTTATGCTTTGAGATTAAATATTTAGAGGTAAATATTTAAATTGCTTTCTTAAAGGATTTTCACAAAATGGTGTCACATAATTGATATATTACTTTACATTAATGTTGGGGAAAAAAGGCCACTGCACTGTAAGAAATTTTTAGTTGCTCTTTTATAGCACTGTAATACATTGACTGCAGACAAATTAATATCACAATACAGTATTTGGTTGTATATATGTATCTGTTTTTTATTTTCAATGTAATTGTTTATATTTGGGTAAACAGATATATAAGCAGAAATGTGTTTTTCAGCTCTTGCTGCCTGCCTGCCTAGAAGTAGATGCTCTTTCAGCTTTCCCAAGCAGCAGGGGTGAATCAACCATGACCGCTTTAACTCTTTTGAAGTTTTACAAAGGGAAGTTGTGGTTTGTCCGGGAGAAATCTTTACATCTTCCTCTATGTCTTATGGAAAATGCAGAAGGAAAACTCAGAATAGGAAGGGGAAAATAGGATTTCTAATTATTTCTTATGCAGGTGTTGATTAGAGAAGGGAACTGTAATGTCACAAAATCTTCATTTTACCCTTTAACTGTATTTTTTGAGGAAATTGTTTTTTCATTACCAGTATACTAGTAATTTCATTCACTAGTATACTTAGTGAACAAAGGTAGCAGGGAAGGCACCTGTTGGAAGGTTTGTTGCCTTTGTTGCTTTTTTATTTTTTTTATTGTTGGAAGATTTGTTCAATGATTTGAGATGGGAGAAAGACATGGGACACGTTTAATTCCTTCCCTACATGGCTGAGAAGGAGGAGTAGGAGACCCTAGCTCATACAGAAGACAAGCACATTTTTGTTTCTGTAAAATGATATGGCTTTAATGCTGTCATATGAATAGACATAGTGAATAGTACAGATGCCATTTCAAACTCAAAAGATTTGTCTATCTAGGGGAAAATGAGCATTCCTCTACCACAGTGTAGCTACATAGACAGCAGGACTAGACATTGGAAATGAGCTGCATAACTCTTAAATGGATTTATACTGGTGGAATTCAGGCCATTAGACTATTGCAGTACAATGTGCGGGTGTAAATCCCTGCTGAATATCAGCAGAGTAAATGTATGTGAGAAAGAAATTTATGCCACTATAGCTAAACTGATGTGGAGTAGGTTTTTTTCTTATTTCCAATGGTGACAGGCTCTTGGTTCAAGATGAGTTGTATTAATAGCAAATGATGCTATAGAAGGATTATATTTAATGAGAATATTGACATTGCGGAGCATGGTTTTTGATTGGGATAAATAATAAATATGATATCCCGTTGTAATGTGGGATGGAACTTAATCACAGAATCACAGAATATCCTGAGTTGGAAGGGACCCACAAGGATCATTGAGTCCAGTGTCTGGGTCTGCACAGGACTGCCTCATTGTTTGTTCTTAGGTATTTTACACAGAATCATAGAATGGCTCGTTGGAAGGGACCCTAAAGGTCATCTAGTTCTAACCCCCAAATACAGTTGTATGTGGACCTATGAACAGCTGTAAAATATATATAAATATCTAGAAAGGATATGACACCATACATCTGAAAACTAATATTTTACATTCATGGTTTATTTTACATTTTTATTAATATGCATGTATGCATTTAAATGTCCATACCTGATCTCTGTCTAACATTCCTACCATTGAAAAAGCTCTTCATCTATTAAAAACACTGAAAGAGGTAATAAGTTAAGTACAGGTGAATGTGTTTTTCATGTTTTGCAGAAGACAAATATTAATTTATCATAGGTTTCAAAAGTAGATGACTTTTCAGGACATGTTTTTAGTCATGATGAGCAGTGGTTTCCATCTGAAAACCAACAGGATTTTCATGTAGTTTTACTCAGTAGATAATTGATTCTCAGGGTTTACTTAAAATGGAGTGTACATGGGCATTGAGGTATCTCTTTTCTAGTGTGAATAATGCTTTTGTACTTGTCAGTGCAGTTAAGAACATTACAGACAGGACAGATCAGACAAGTACAGAACTTTAGCTGTTCAGAGGAGTTGTCTCTAATTAAAATTCAAGTAAGCTTAACAAGTGATGAAGAAATAATACACTCTGTTTAAATGGACAAAAGTAAACATCAGGAAAGTAATAGCAATTTAATGTGTTCTTTATAAAGCAACTGTATGTGTTTTTACTTTAAAATGTTATATAAAACAATATTAAACCACATGGATCTTATGTGAACATCTATATATAACTAAGGATCAACATAAACATCTATATATAACTAAGGATCAACATAGTCTTACTGAATAGTGTGCTTCATAATTCCTATTCTTAAAAAAATAAATATATTTTTTGAATCAGCTCTTGTTTGGTTTGTATTTTAAAAAGAGTTTATTTTCCATTCTAAGTAACAAGTCTTTTATGAGTTTCAAAGCATTTTAGTTAAGTGTTACCAGATATAGTCAGTGCAAATTGCACAGATAATATACACTGTGAGAATTTAGATTTAAATTCCCAAGAATTGCAACATTTCTGTAAACAAAAATGCTTGCTTGCACACCTACGGTGGGGATGGGATGGGGTGACTGGGTAACAGGTCAAGGACCATCTAATGGATAGCTTAGGGACTGCTAATGGAAGATGGAGTCTTTCCCATCACTTCTGTGTCACCAGTTCAAAGCAGGCAAAAGTTGGTAAGGACTTTTAGTCACTAATATTTTGATGGTTGCTTGCTGACCTGTGTGAAATCAGTGGTCTTTATTGAGTTCCTAGAAGACAAATGTCCTCTTGGAACAAATGCCAACATACAATGTCATTCAGGGCAATCCCAGTAGAGAACCCAGGGACTGAGGTGGCACAGTGACCCTCCTGAAGGTGCCTCATCCAGGATGGGTTGAGGCGTGCTGAGTGTGAAGTGCAAGGACTTACTCTGCTGCTCCTTGTGTACTGTCTGTATGAGTACATATTTGATTTCTGCTGCTGTGACTTTAGGATATCCAAGTGTTATCTCATTGCCTTTTAACTCCATTCCACTTGCAGGGAACAGATCTGTTCATTAGTAGATGATAACAATGTGGCTAATCCCGGATACATTGAATGTGGTCATAGGGAAGCAATCTGCATCTTACTTCCTTTGTAATGTCTATATTGTAATAGGCCAGATGAAAGTCTAACACTTGAGGAGTGGATTGGATTAAATGATTTCCCAAGGTCCTTTACCATCTAAATTATTCTGATCAGAACCTGTTCTTCCATTGAGAACTGATCTGAATTCAAAATCCCAGCTGAGATTTCTGAAAGAGGAAAGGTATGATTAACATTGCTATTCATGGGTCTTCCAGTACGGTTCAGGGGTGATTTTAATGTTCAAGGTCTAACCCATGTTTATCTCACAGTTTTATCCAGTGATTACTGGAGAATTTCTAAATACTGAAATGTTAATGACATTGGTCAAGCATAGAAATAGTGTTGCTCATTGGGCTGAGGCATGAATAATTCACCTGTGAGTTTGTAACATTATTATTAGTTCATCTTTCTCCTGTTTTATGTCATCTTTCATCTGATTTTTTTTTTTGTTTTCACTCTAATTTAGACAATAGAGATAGGTTATTACAATAATACCTCTTAGTGTGTTTACTGTATGTATAAACATAATGTGATTTTCCCTTTTCTCAATTTCTATAAGAGTTTAGCCTGTTTGTCAAGTGATTGTTCATGATGCTTAATAATCTGTTCATTTAAAGGTGATTATAAAACCCAGGATGAATTTCTGGCAGGTTTACATATGAGAAGTGTTTTTATTTAAATAAACAAAATGAACGAATTTATGCAGCAAGTAGAACTGAACAGTGGAGGTTTGATTGGTCAGATAGCTTGTATCATTGTATGCAAAGGTTTCTATAATCTTTCCTTAGACCTCTCTTTGGTTTTTGTCTTCCCTGCTGATTCAAGCATAAAGCAGCAACATGAAATTAACAGTCATTGTGAATAGTCAGCCTTTCCCTGTCGAGGTCCTGCTTGCTGCACGGAGAAGGAAATGTTGCGAACTACTTGAAAAAAAGAAGAGGGAGGGAAAAAAGAGCACCTGAGGAAAGAGTAAGAAGCAGATGAAACAAGGAGCAGTAGAAATAGGGGAGCCACCAACTGTGGCTTTTTCCAGCACTGCGTAGAAGAGCAAGCACCTAAAACTGAAAAGTGGTAAATAACCGTGGTGAATGTTTTGGAGGGAATGGAAATACAGAAGTGAACTCTGTGAGATGAATTGAGACCTGAAAGAACAGTGCAGCAGAAACTGTTGTCTGAGTTTTTTTCCAGCTGTAAACACACTAACTAGGAGGGAAAAAAAAGAATGCTGTGCTTAGTGTTGTGGAGAAGCCCTTGACTTTGGGGAATAAAAAAAGTCAGGATATAGAGGTTTTCCCAGTAAGCTTCAATGAAATCCCAGAAAACTGTTCATTGTAAACCACTGAATTATGGTATTTTATATGTTACTTAAAAGATACTTCTTGATGGCAGTGATGCAAATTGCATGCTATTTTGTATTCTAATCCCATGCTGGCATGCTAGTGAGCTCATTGGTGTTGTGAAAAATTTTTGTACGTCAACCAGCTTTCCTGCAAAGCGCCTGTTTGTTCTTAGGAAAGGAATGGGTCTCATTTTCCTGCTTGCACTTTACAAAAGAGCTGCAAGAGATTCCACGACTGACCTGTAGATTTTCCCCTTTGCATAGCAGAGGCAGCGAGGTTTGGGAGCTCCGCAAGATTCAGTGTGTTCTCTGACCCTTTGCAGCACAGATCGCCTGGCTCCCAGGCGGCTCACTGTGGAAACTGAAACCAGAGAAGGGAAGGCAACTAATGGATAGCAGCTCCCAGGTGCTAGAAGAGACCAGTGCAGAATGCTTGGTAATGTCAGCGTAGATTACAGATGTTGGCATGAGGGAAGATTCTCCTTCTGTTTCTCCCACCCCTTTTCTCTGAAGCCAGTTCCAGGGGAAGGAGTGGGAATGGCAGCTTGTCAAGGGAGCGTTATGGCATGTGGTTTAGGAATGTTTACTGTCTACTGCTGTACATGGGAGGGAGAGGAGAGGACAATCAATGTACAGACTGATCAGGTGAAAGGGGAATGTGATATTATTGATGCAGGAGAAGAGAGAGAGAGTAGTTTGCATTCTGGGGGGTCAGAGAATCTGTGGAAGTGAAAAGTTACAAGAAAATCAGTGTGACACATTGAGACATTGAAAGACAAGTACTGTTACTTGTAGCTAAACCCCTTAGATAAAGGGTTGTCCTGGAGGTCCATTCCTCTTCTTTAGATTAAAAGGCTGGCCAGGGAGATGGTGATGGCAAGATGGCCATCCTCTTCCTCTTAATCTTAAGATTTTCAGAAGTCCATGCAGTACAAAATTCAGTTTGTTTGAACTAATAATTTTTCAGTGGGATGCTACCATATATAACCTACTTTTTTAAAAATTTTCTTATTTTCCCTCTTTATTCTGGCCTATGAGTTTTGTGAGCTCAAGACTTTAATACCAGGTTGAGTTACCATTTTACTTGAAATACACGTTCAACTCCAGTGGTCAGTGTTGTACTCAGTGGTGTACTGATCCTGTATGAGAATTTTATGTGGATGTTTGTGTATTAAAATAATAAAACTTAAAAGCCTCTCTTTTTTTTTTTTTTTTTTTTTTTTTTGCTTTTGAGATTGGACTTTGTATGCACATAGACTTCTCTGAAGTGAAACAAAACACAGGCTTTGAAAGACAACTAAACAGTTGAATGTTGAAGGATTTAGGGAATATTATGACAACTTTTGGAATTGCAAACATGGAGGCTAGCTGAGTGGTAATTGTGAACTTTGAAAAGTTTGTGTTGAAAGTGTTTTTTCGTAGTTAAGCACTACCGCAGATTGGAACGTTGTTTTAAATAGAAGCATAAGTTTTTCAAAACACAGCACAGGTTAATACTATTTTTTTGGTTAAAGAAATTGATAGGGATGCCTCTAAACTTGATAGCATTTATTCTTATTCAGCATTTAAAATGATTGGTGATAATTTGTATTTACTATTTCTTTAAAGAGAATCCTCTAGTACAGTACTCTGTGCATAGTTTTTGCAGTCAGAAAGTATGCAGTTCTTTCTATTCCACTCAGCACAATTGGAAATCATCAGTAAGTTAAAACTATTCAACTGCTCATCTACAGAGAGGCATGTAGGACTCCAATTAAGTTTACATGGATAAATGCAGATTTGTGTTTGCAAATGTCAAGATGACAGAAGCTTAATGCTGTAAAAAGGCTAATCAACGCTGAATATGTTTAGTGTCAGTAAATATTTATAGTGAAAACATGGCTTGTGGTTTTGTGCCTTAGCATTCCAGGTTTGTTCAGACTTTTAGTGAGTAAAAATAATAGTCTGTTCATAAACCTGCTATAAAACTTGTGTTTTCTATAAAACCAATTTTATTGTCTTTTTCATATTTCTCTTTTTTTTTTTTTTTTTTTTTTTTTTTGGAAACCAGGATAGGGGTTAGGCAGCATTTTGTAAGTTGATAAAAAATCAGGTAAATGTACCAAGATTTAAAGGTAGATATAGACCAGAGAATGTACAAGATAAGAGGCAGAATGCGAAGGAATTTCTTCCAAATATTTTATTTTTTTTAATGAGGACTTCTTCAAAACAGTGCTTACTAATCAACCCTGTTGAAAGATGTGTATATTTAATATGTTCATGTGTTCATTAGGCAATAACTAGAGTTTAACTAGAAAGTTGATTGAATCTCAGGATTACATATATGTTTATATATAAGATTTAAACATATAATACATTTCTTATGTCATTAGATCTCCAGAAGTTAAGTGTTAGTCCTCTTTCTTTTACAAGTGTGTTCTGGAAAATAGTGTGTCGAAATTGAAATCCATGAAGTACATCCTAAACTGAACTTCTGCTGATGTAATATAGTATGAAGAACACAGCTGAGTGAAAGAAAAGAGGCACAAGGAACATTGATTATTATTTTTTATTATATTTTGACTTAGAGAAAAGAAGAATATAACTGCAACTGCAGTTCCGCATCAGTCTTAACGGTGTAAAAAAAAGATGCTGAAGTGAAATTTTGTTTTCTGGAGGGGAAATAAATTGATATGGTTTTGGATTTTGTTTGCTGGAAATGTCATGGCTTGTCAGGCTAACAAATGTGATTTTGTTCTTGGCAGACTGCAGACCCGGACAAGAAAAAGAAAAATCCCCTGAAAACCGTTGCAACATAAATATAATATACTTCAGTTTAGTGTGTAACTTTGCATGAAATAAGCACTGCCTGTTAGCCTCCGTTTGATCCTGTGAGAGTGTGGGGCTAATGTCTGGCCAGTGTTTTGGAAGCAGCAGGTAGTCAGGAGCAAGCTGCTGTAGGGGTCCATATTTCTGTAGCCTAGCAGTTACTCGCACACAGATGGAGACCTTATGAACTTTGACAGAGGTCATGCTAAATTGTAAATCTAAAACTTCTAGACTTCTGAAGGATTACACTGGTACATTATTATTATTATTAATTATTTTTTTTTTTGAGTATACGATTAGGAACAGCACTAAAGATAGCAACTCTGTTTTGAGAAGTAGATCAACCATGCAGTCATTATTCATATCCTGATCACGGGGATCAATAAAGATAGCCTTTCATGATGCTTTATATGGAAACTGCATATTATAATTGTAATTTACATGGGTAGAACACATTATATTGCTTCTCAGACACCTAGGCTTGCCTGCTCTTTTGAACTCAATAAGGGAATTTTAGAGTTTTAAAGCATTTCAGAAGTTTCTGATTTTTCTGGTGCAAATGATTTGAAAATAATTAAGATACTCAGTGTTTTTTTGATTTCAGGTCTTTTGGGACAGTCAGCTGAGCCACCAAGCTCTCTGTCATCTGTCATCAGCCATCATCTCACTGGGGATCTTATAGCTGTTTAGGAAAGAAAAACATGAGATGATCTGGTTACACATTGTAATGCGTTTAAACCCTGCATTCAGTCAAAGTCAGGGAGCATTGAAGAGCCCCTCTTTTGTCTTCTAGTTACAGTCCCAAAGCTGTACTTAATAGATGAAAATCTCTGATACTTATCTTTCCATGCAAATGGAAAAATTTGGGGGGAGGGATCAATACGTTCATGTATTACTAGTTCTGTTTTGTAGCAGCCAAAGAAGGACTTTTTTTTTTCAAGTTATAGTCATTTGGCATTTAAAAACAAATACATATATTTTTTTAGTGGACATACAAAGTGAGTTTCATTCTGTGTTTATGAAATCAAGGTCTGTGGATGACTGTCTGGGTCAGAAGCAGCAAGGAGGCTCTTTTAATCAAATGGTCAAATTTTCATCTTGTCGTCGCTGAACTGGTTGCGTAATGTGCTTCTTAAATGGCTCATGAACTAGTCTTTAAAGCTATGACTTCATGATTCAATGAGGCTGAGTCTCATTCCATGTGTTGAAAGTGGTTTCAGTAATGGCCACACAGAGAGCTTGAAAATTCACACCAGCAGCAGACTGTAGGGGGAAAAAGCTTTAAAACAGTTTGAACTGATCTGCACATAAAATAACAAGAATGTTATTCATACTTCTAAACTGGAAAAACACAAAGGGAAAAGAAGTAGAAGCATAAAAGAATCTCCTTCTGTTGCCCCAGCAATTCACGGTCACTGTACTGCTAGTGTCTTTGTGTTAGTGATATCTGTTTCAATAGGG
>NC_048893.1:148588025-148668379 GCF_011077185.1 Oxyura jamaicensis | reverse complement strand
TCCTTTCCTTTCCTTTCCTTTCCTTTCCTTTCCTTTCCTTTCCTTTCCTTTCCTTTCCTTTCCTTTCCTTTCCTTTCCTTTCCTTTCCTTTCCTTTCCTTTCCTTTCCTTTCCTTTCCTTTCCTTTCCTTTCCTTTCCTTTCCTTTCCTCTCCTCTCCTCTCCTTTCCTCTCCTTTCCTCTCCTTTCCTCTCCTTTCCCTTTTTCCTTTTTCCTTTTTCCTTTTTTTCTTCACAGTAGTCATCAGACCCAGCCCTTTTCCTTTCTTTATCCCTAGACCCAGCAGTTAGAGCATCACAAAATACAAGTATTTGTCTTTCTCAAGAGTTATACCTACTTCTAATTCAGCTGTGAAAAGATATCCCAGCATTAGAAAAGAAAATGTTCTTTTGTATACAATTTTGTGTTTTGAATCAAAAGAAAAACTGAAGTTTAAACACTTGGGTTTGTTAGAGAATCACAAGCACACCATTTGGAAATATGCTTGGTGTGGTCTGATTTCACTTTACTTTTGTGCAAGGCTGTCAAATCTTTGTGTATGTGCCCATCCAGTTGCCCGCTTTCCCTGTTATTTTTTTCTGGATACATTTGACAGCTTCAGTCACTTTGCAAGAGGACAGGCATCCATTTCTGTGAACTTCAGGAGGGTCGGTACTGATGAGAGAAGTCCTGTTGAGTCTCTGGCAGTGTGACATTCTCCTTTACTGACACCATAAAAATTCAACAGGAGAGTTGATCTATGAATGCCCCAATTCTGACAATAGTTTCACTGGTGCTTGAAGCTTCTTAGGGACCAAAGTCAGCCAGCTCCAATATTCAAGCCTGACAGTAATCAGACTTTATTAACATCTCACAGCAACACTTATTCCTTCCTAACATGTACTGAAATTGGAACCTGAAATACTTTCCTGTTGCTGTCCTGAATATTTATGTGCTGATGCTGCCTATGTGTGAGTTCAAATAATCTCTGTAAAAAATGGCTGCCCTAATATGTAGATAAAAAGGCATCTTTATCACATATCTAAAAGCCTAATGTGTTTTTGGTATCGTTTGTTACATAAATGTCACACAATGTCAATATTATCATGGGGCAAATGAATAAGAATTGTAGGATTTGTTCATTAGCTGTTGACAGATTAAAATCGGAGTGGGTGGACGTGAAATAACACCTTAAGATGGTGCCTACTTGATAAATATTGGGATTGTAATTGCACCTCTAGAAATTGGCTCTAAAAATAGAGTGAGACAAAAGAAAATGAGATGTCAATGAGAATTTATAATAGTGTTTTGTATAATGTCTCCTTCATTAGCATCCATCTGGACAGAACTGATTAAGTCTCTTAGCACACGTCACTAGGCAGGAGAGACAAAGATGAAAGGATATTCAACAGCAGGCAACAAGAAGTTGTGCCATCAGTAGAGTGAATGCATAAACACTGACAATCTGCAGGCAGCACTACATTTTCCATGTTTTACTTCTAACTGGTACTGTCACATATGTGATTCAAAAATACGTTATTTTCAATCAGGGCTTCTCTTGTCTGCAGTTCCCCTTGCCGTGTAATGAACACACTCAGAGGGCAATGCACAACCTTGTCAAAGGCTTGATCCAGACAGAAGGGCCAGAGTTGACGGAGGCATTTCTAAAAGACCAGGTGGAAATGCATTCCGTACAGACAATTAATTAGAGAAAGTGAATGCATTATTCAGGCTGTTGAACTAAATGGAAAAACAAAACAAAATAAAAAAACCTAGAACAACACATGATAGATTTTCAGGTTACAGGCAATTCATTATCAAACAAATATATTTATGTTGAAAAGATTTACTGTCTATAGTAAACTTTTTCGATTAATGGTTTTCATTAGCCAATAAATAAATAAATAAATACATAGCAGATTTAAACAGTTGAATCACTGTACAAAGATATCCCATGCTCTACTAATGCAGGTGGTATTAATTTTTAAAAGAAGTCAAGCATGGAATTTTTTTCCTTGTTAAATATTTCCCTAAAATATTAAATTAAAAACCAAGCCATTATAAACAAAAACACAATCAGTTTATGCTTTCTGAGTTGTCCAGGCTTAGCCTGAAATCAGATGGATAATTTGTCAGGCTTTTATTAGGAAGTGTCAGGAGAGTCACCATGTAACCATTTAAATCACAAGAAGTTTCTGCATTTTTAGCTCTATTTTACAACAAACAAATAAAAGCCAACAAACAATTTATGTTTTATTGTATACTGAAAGCATGATCCAGGAGAGATATCTGCTAAGACCCCTAAGAGAGGGAAAGGCTTCACTTATAGCTTCCATTTTCTTGGACACTACATTGTGCACATGAAGAGAAACCCTGCCAATGAGTGGAGGTCAGTCTGAGCATTGTAGAGGATGTCTGCAAAGCTCCATGGGGGAAAGCCCTTTTGAAGATTAATGGTAAGGCTACTGAGTGCTTGGGATTGCTGTTCAAGATGAGGCTGGCATGGGAGCTGCTTCCCCATCCAATTTCCCTCTTGGGATTCAGAAGGCATCACCGAGAGAGGCTATTTCCAGGGATTCTGTTGCTGCTGTCAAGCCAAGCCAGAAGGTGTAGGAGTCTCTCTCTGCCTTGTCAGCAGCTGCTGTGAAGGGTTTCATTAGTCCAGGCAGTGTAGCAGAGTTCGGCTGCAAATAGCTGACCCTGTTTTGTAAATCCAGCAGTTTTCCTTCTCTTGGCTGACCTGATGCATCTCCCTTAGCCATTCCATTCCTGAGTAGCCTTGACAGCTTTCCCCGTTGGAGTGAGGCTGGCTCACTCCCAGCTCTCCTCTTGCAGGCTGTGGACTGTACTAAAGACCACTTTTTTCTGAATGTTTGCATCTTGATTTCCCATGGAAACAAGTCTGGGATGATCCTTTCTTCAGCCCGTGTGTCTCTCTCTTCACTCTTAATAACTCTTGAACTCAGTAGTTCCTTCCAGCCAGTTTTGACAGAGAGACTGAGATCTCAAAAGTAATTACATTTTTACCAGCTTTATAAAAACAGGCTGTTGGGTAGATGAGGGATGGGACCATGAACACTTGCAAATTCACCCCCGGCTCACGTTTGATCCCTCTGGCTTATTGGCATGACTGAAAGTGCCAACCCAAGGATCAATGCCAGCTTATTCTGCGGGAAGACATTGCATGTATTAGTGGTGTTAATGGAAAGGTTTTGTGTGATTTGGCAAGCAAAAATAGTATCAGAGGACACAAATGGCAAGAAGTGGAGGCTTTGTTGCATTTGATGCTCACGGAATTAACTTGTTCTGCATGACTGAAAGAACGCTTCTGCAGCCAACACTACGAAATTCATATCTATTCATTAGTTCATCTCTGGTTTGTGAAGCTGTTTGTCAAAGTGTAGGCCAAGGGAAAGGTTTATTAGTGGAAGAACCATACCAGTAACATGATCTGATCAGTGCAGAAGTGCTAGGCAGGCTTCTGACTGGTGCCAAAATTAGAGTGAGGTGTAAAATAAGGGGCCTCTGCATTGCTAACCGTAGGTTTAAAAACAAGGGGGAGCAATTGGTGTGTACTAAATTGGGAAATGTCACTATTCCATTGCTCTGAAGTCTGCTGTACATAATTATAAGGACTGATGCTCTAATGATGTATTTTACAGATGGGTTGTTTATGACAACATATATCAGGAGAATGAAACACTTAGGATCGCCCCATAAATATCTCCCTAGCACCAGCATTCTGCTGGTATTTATTAGTAGATTTGATTGTGCTCAGGATGGGGGCCAGGCATTTCTGTGAGCAATGAGTGCTCTAAAGCTATCTTTTTCTACACAGAGACCCAAAATTGCTCCATAAAGAAGCAGCCCCTCTATTATCCCCACAGTGAGGCATATAGGCAAAATCAGGTTACTATGTATTGCAATATTTATGATTACAATTCAGAAGAAAGGTCCCTTAGCTTCCCTGAAGGAGCTCCAAACCCATTTAAATGGTGGTTACTAGCTTGCAAGTTGTTTTTTGCCTACAGTTCTTGCTGGAAATTGCATCTGCTATGAAATGCACATATCTTTCCAGCTTTGCCATTTTCCCCTGCAAATCTCCAAAGCAGTGAAACCAGGAAAGTTGGAAGAGGAATGCTTTATAGCATTATGAATTCACTGGCATAAATACTTACTAATCAGAGTGATAAATTTCTGTCTGATCTAAGCAACAAAATAAAATAAAAAGGACATATTTGTGCCAGCATATATCAGAACCCCTTGAGCTGCGCTTCCCTGTCAGACTTCATAAATACTGGGTCTGTCATGCCAGTTCAGCTGCAGAACTGCAGACGAGACAGCAGGCAAGTATTTATTTGATATGATTATGATTTAAACTTCATGTCTGATTCTTTTCTCCCTCATAAAGCAGAATATTAGATTAGGTGTTACCACGTGTGCACTGTAATCAGCCTTCTTTTCTCTGACTTCTTTTTGATCGATGAGAGAACAGTTTTGCTTATTTTACTTCAGCCACGAGAAAGATAATTATATGCATTTCTGAAAATATGAAGTTATCAGAGTTGAGAGAAATGGCTCTGAATAAAATACAGAACTCAGAAAAATGATTATTTCTATTATTAGCAACCAAGCACATTCTCTCTGCCATAGTTGTGGGGGTACTTGAAATAATATGGCCTCTGATCACCATTGTGGAATGTACCAAATAACTGCACTTGATCCAGATGCATCTCCACCAGCACTACAACAATCTGTAAGCTACTCGACTTAAGGTAGTTTGGGGGGAAGATCCTGAGAGAGAAGAGAGACAGGCAGTTAAAAGGCTTCCCCACCCCATTCATCTCCTTTCATCTCTTGTTTCTGTTTTTATCTCATCCATCCTTTGGCAGTAGGGCAGCATGCTAATGAGCAGATACTTGGTGAAATGGAAACTGTCACTGGGGAATAATTAAAGCTGGTACCAAATGCCCACTCTGCAGTTTATCAGACGGTGTGTGATTGTGTGTGGTTATGTGGGAATTCATATATATGTGCGGATTAAGAAAAGTGAATAAAGGTACTTTTATTTCCCATGCTCCATAACGGGACAGTAAACATCTGACATATTCAAACTGCTCTAGTTCTGCTCTTTTTCCCTTTCAAAGAGCTGTTCCTGTGCTAGGATTCATATAACTTCTTTACATGGCTTTCTACTGAATATAATATGACATTTGCAATGGAGTTGCATATTAGATCCAACCATTTTCTGTTATGCTCTATTTCTATAACTTTTTTTTTTTTCTTTCCTTTTTACATATTTAAATCAGGTTCTAGATGAATGTCAGCAAATATCTTAGTGACAGGTTGCTGGTGTTTACAGTTCCATCTTCAAATGCTGAACTATGCATTTAATCTATGTATTATCTGTTTCTGCAACAACTTTTTATTTATTACTGGTAATATAAGTGGTGCTTTCCTAAATATGTAGGCAACAGGTGTTCTGTCAAACAGCAAACTGAAGTTAGAGGAACAATAAGAAAATAATTCTATGTCTGTAAGATGTAGATCCTAGAGACCAAAAGACAAGGCCAATGTTTGTTCAGGGGAAAAATATACTGTAGAAATAGCATTTTGTGGAATAGAAAAATTGTATAAAACAAAGGTGAATTGCATCACAGTTTTTCTGCAAGCAGGAGTGTCCCCTCTAAAGCTATGGTGTACGTTCTATACCATCAAGCAACTTCGTGAAGTTGTTTTGCTATCACTGAGCAATTTTCTTAAAAAACACCTCACTAAATAAGATCCAAATAAAGTAAATACTTATTTTCCTAATTTATTAAGATGACTATTTGGTTTTATGTATATTAAATGCTATTTGTTTAGAAATTGACCTTATTTAATTTTCTACAAGGTTGTTGTTTCAAACAGAAACAGATTTTTTATTTCACTCAGCTAAGCTTTTCTATATATTTTTGTCACCAAAATTCATTTTTGATCTGCTAAAAATCATTTGAAAATAGTATTTGAAATTACTTACTTGTAAGCTCCTTTTTACCACTTTGCGTAAGCGCATTTCTGATCATATTGTGTACAGAAGTGTCTGTAGTAGATGCCAGAGTGCACCCTGGTTTGCTCAGTGACAAGGTCAGGGTTGAGAGCTCATCAGAGCAGTCAAGCCAACTATTATAATAGTTTTTGATATTTACAAAGTGATCTTTCTGACCAGATGTAGAGGAGAAAGAGAAATTAAACTGAGCAGAAATTGTAAGAAATGGAGGTGCCTGGGCAGGTGTGAAGGAAAACAAGGGCACGTGTGATTTTGTACATGTGGCATATATGGCAGAGCAGTGCTACTTTGCTTGGCTCTCCGAGTATAACCTGGCCAGGGTTAAAACAGAGGAAGAGCCTTTACTGAGGATAAAAGAAAATCAATACGTGAAAATTAAACTGAAGCAACTGTGCTTTCTTTCCTGTGCATGTAAAATGGTCAACACAATGTTGTGAAGTTGAAGCACGGTTTGTTTGTTTGAACACGTTATGAAGAAACATTTGAAGCAGATTGCAAGGGGTGCAAAGTGCCTTCCTTTCGTCTTGGATGAAAGCTGGGTGGAGGCAGGGCGCGTGTGCAAACCTCTTTGTCAGGAAGGGAGAGCTGGTGAGGGATGCTGATTTGGTAGTTTAGAGGAGTTAATTGTGGGAAGAAGGAGATGAGCATTTGCAGCTCCAGGAGGGTTTGCTGACATGTCGGGCAGTGCTGATGCTGCAGTGCTGCTCCCCAAATGGCAGGCAGCAGATGCTTGAAGCTGCCTGCCCTGCATCCTTGGCCCCCTCTGCAAGCCTGCTGGTGCCATCAGCTGGCTCAGGGACAGCTGCTTGGCTGCAGGGTGGAGTGCTGGCACCCCCAAATTCCACTCTCTAAACTTGTATGCCTCTGATCTGACATGGTAATGCTGATGCAAAAGCCACAGGTGGAGAAGTTGGAAAAGCAACAGATGATAGAAGAATGGAAGATAGATGAAGATGAAGATCAAAATCAAGAAGAAGCAGATGAGGATGAGAAGGAGAGTTCATTCCCAGGGAAGGTGGCCCAGTGGAGGACCTGACTCTATGGACAGGGCTCACCGCTGATCCACCAGAGCAGAGGAAGGGGCTCACCCTGGCTGGTCAGCCATACCTACCTGGTCTGGCATCCCTACACTCAGGTTTCTGGGCTCATTTCCTCTCTTTGGCTTCAGACTTGTCCTCAAAGCAGCACACTCAGGTATTTGCAGGATGTGCCTTTCCTCTGACCAGAGCTTGGATTGAGCTCCTGGCCCAGCCAGTGACCAACATCTGGGACATTTCCATGTTTTGATATTTTGGAGGTGCCATGTCAGGGTCTGCTCCAATTCCTGGCTGCCTCCATTCCCAAACTTCAGGTCTGTGCAACCCCCTTTTTTTAGGTACTCCACACTCCTAAGTACTTTTTTTTTTTTTTTTTTTTCTGAGAGAGAGAGAGAAGGCAAAATAGCAGTACACCCTGTGGTGGAGGATTGCAGAAAGGCAGGTGGGGTTTTCAGAGCTGCTTTCACCTGCCCAGAAGAACTGTGTTTCAGTCCATCATGAAAATCCTGCTACAGTGGATTTCTCAGATGGGACACCTTGTCACACCAGGTGTGATGCTCTAATCCTTTGCCAGGAATGAGGAATGCAGAAACTTTGGGATTAAATACCAACTAATCCTGCTCATAGCAAATTCCTGACCACTGAGACACCCTCTTGCCAACTGGGCAGGAAGAGTAGCAGCACCCTCTAAGTCAGTCAGAAGAGCTGAAACCTGCCAGCTTTAAACAGGAGAGCTGGCTCTCCCTCACTTCCATTTATGCCAGGTAGAAAGAGATAAAGCAGGCCAAAATTCAAATATTTCCTTCCTCTCATGCCCTCAGCGCTAAAATAAATAGAAAAATAAATTCTTGATAACTAAGCAGAGCTCTGAACTGGCTCTGGCAAGTCATTACAGTATGCAGATTTGTTTTCTTTTTACACAAAACCAGAATCAAAATCCTGTATAAGCTTCTTTTGGCAGTATCTGAAATAGCGTGCCTGATCTTTTATGCCACAATCCCTCACTGAAAATGCTGCATGCAATTTAAATGCTGCATGAAGCATTTACTGTTCATACTCTACGCAGAGGGCTAATGGAAGAAACAGGAATTTATCTTATTGCAGTCATTAATGTGACTGTCTTCAACTACACAGGGTAGTGCAGTATTCCTGGGTATACATGGGCCTCAAACTGTATTTTTTTATGGTCACATATAAACTGGCCCATAATAGTGTATCAATAAACCTCAATTACACTCAGGAAAATACTAAAAGCAAAGCTCAAGTGAAGCTCAATAAAGTCTACAGGCATATTAGAGCTGTGTTGAATAGTGACATCCATCTGGTATTTTTCAGTGACTTCTAGTCAATTACTACATTTCATCGTATGTAATCCTCTTTTATCTTCAGTTCCTGCTGCTACAGTAATTCTCACTCTGCTACATCTGTGGCTTTACTGTGAATTTTTATCACCTAGGAGTAAGTGATTTTTTTAATTTTTTTTTGTTTATTTTTTAACTAGCAGTTGCAGTGTACCTGCTTGGTAAACAAACAAACAAACAAACCAGCCAAACCCCAAACAAAAACAAACAAAGAACAACAAAAAGAGAAAGATTTAATTGCAAGAGAAGTGAAACACAAACCTAAAGACTGCAAGGTAAGGATGTAAAATAAACCTGTTCAGATATGGACAGATAATGATGAGCATTGCGAAAATAACTTCCCAATTCAAACATGAATTGTTGAAAACATTGTGTAGGTTGGAGTGTGTGGAGTGTCATATTTTTAACAACCTCCTATGGTTTGATCATATCTGTGACAACCTTTTAAAAAGAACATTCTAAAAGAAATCATTATTGTATTTTTCTTGGAGGGGAAGCTTTGGCTGCCATGTCCTTATGACGAACATGAAATCCAGAGGTGTTATTTCATGTTGAAGAATGCAAGGTTAAAAACTATGGCAGAAGAGTTCATCTTGCTGTGCCTGTACTCTGTGTGAGTACAATCATGTGCTAAGACCCACAAATGCTCTCACTGGTTTGCGTGCAGAAGGAGAGGGTACAAGCAAAAGCCTGCTCATTTCACAGCCTCATGCAAAGGACAGGCAGCATATAAACCTTTGTGCTGTGAGGAGCAGAGGGACCCTAATCTCTGTACTTTAGGCAGAGAGACCTGGTTTGGTGTAAGCGTTGAGATTATCTATGGGAATACTGTCTAATGCATGGAGCCATCCTCACAGCTACCCCAAATGTAGGGGGCACTTCTAGATGGGTAAGGATCCGAAAGAGTCAAGATGAGAATAGCCCCACAGAGGAAAAGGGTAGAAAGAGCAGCGATAAATGCATGACATGGACCTGCACCCTGGCTGTTCTGCACTCTTGCAAACGCTCATTTTCATGACATTTTCAGGCGATCTATATCCCTCCCATGGATAGGCAAGAGAAAATGTCTCCTTATGGCATGGTCTTTTTCTACAAAGATAGCTTTCCTTCCCAAGTACAAATTCTCAAAGGGTATGTAGCAGAGTTGCTTGGACTTTTTTTTTGGTTGGAAGTTATTTTGCTGAAGATGAGGTAAAACAGAAACATGGGCTCAGCTTGTTTAGCCAAGTGAAACAGAGACTGATTGCTCCCTCAAAACACCTCAGGGAAGCAGGACTCTGTAAGGCAGAAGACAAGGCAGACAGCAGAACTAAGTAGTATAAACAGGCTAGCACTGCACATAATCTGCAAATTAACAGGCTTCTAACCAGAGAAAGAATGAGGCTATGGAATGGCCTCCCAGTAGGAACTGGGACTGCAGGAGACATAAGTAGATTCAAGATAGAGCGTGATCAGCTGATGAAAGAGATAAAGTGACATGATTGAAAGAGGTAGCAGGGAACAGGATCTGATGGTGTGGGTTGCTTCCAAGTCTGTACTCCTATGGAAAAAAAAAAAAAGAAAAAAAAAAAAGCCTTTTGTTTTAAAAACAAACAAATCCAGGCAAACTATTTGACTCTGTCTAGTTTCTCCAGTTGGAATGAAAACATCATGGATAATATGACTGAGAACTGCAAATGAGAAATGAAAACTGGTTCAACATGCACATATTACCCTTCCTAGAAGACATTAGCTTACATTTATTTTCCATTTTCAGAGAGGTGGATTCAGGGACAGCCAAGTCTCTCTCACCTCCCCATACCAAATGTACCTGGTAAAGGGATGCTGCTGCCCCAAGGACAATGCTGCAAATACATATTCCGGTATTCAGACTTGGTAAAGGCCCAGAAAAGCAGATTCTCCTACACCCTTTGAAATCCACCCCATAGAAGCAAATCTAAGTCTCTGTTCTGATTTGCTTAGAGCTGGAACCTAACATTACTCCTGAGTCGCAGATCAGGTGCTGGAATCAGGAGTGACATAATTCCCTAGCCTGACTAGCTGCCTGCTTAGATGCATACAGTCAAATGTTATTCAGCTCCCCCAGCAAGCAAATATGCAGCTGCCATGAGAGAACAGTTATACACTTTAAGTCTTGGTTATAAAACTTGTTATGTATTATTTACTCAGTACTGACAGCTTGCTCTGTGCTGCGCAGCACACAAAGTGTTCTCCGCCCGCAAGAGCTTTTGATCTCAGGGATTAAAAATCAGACACATTCCAAAGGTTTAGGAGACACCATCTGAATCTGGATTACCAACTGGGGGTACAACTGTGCACCCAGCATCCTGGCCTAGTGCTGTCTTGGAGAACAGTGTATTTGCTCTCCCATGCACAGATATTTGTTTCCTTTCTGTGGAAACTGAGGTGCATCAGGGAAGGGTTCTTCACCTTGAGTTGGGATAATGCTGGGCTATCATTCAAAATTAAGGCTGCTACTCTTCCTCTTGTATGGCACCTTCTTTAGTGAGAGAGCATTTGACCTGTGCTTAGCCTGGACTAAGGCTGAAAGAGTTCCTCAGACCTGTATCACCCAGCTGGCAAAACACGGACCTCAGACAGCAGTTGATGTTCTCTCTGGTGCTCCTTGGTAGCGTGTGTTGCTACTTCACAGAGATCAAGTGGCTTTGATAATTTCTAAAGATTGTGACAGGATTCAGGATGCTGGAACTGAAGGAGGAACACTATTCTATGCATAAAGAGAAGTGGATAAAAGATGTGGAAGATGAAAAAGGGAAGAGACTGAAGTAACTGATGAAGCGTGGGAACTGGAGGAGAGAGGAAAAAAACGCAAAAGAAACTACATGCAACTTCATGAGTATGCTGAATCTAAAGATCCCTAACAGATAAGAAAAAGCCAGTGAACACTCTTTTGTGTGGATTGTATTTTGGTTACGATAAATTAAGATTACTGGGTCAGCATGTGTCCTGGTTTCAGTTAGGACAGTTATTTTCCCTCCTAGTAGCTGGTAGGGTGCTATGTTTTGGATTAGGATGAGAAGACTGCTGATAACATGCTGATGTTTTAATTGCTGCAGAGCAGTGCTTACACCAAGCCAAGGACTTGTCAGCTCCTCGCTCTGTCCTGCCAGCGGGCAGGCTGGGGGTGCAGAAGGAGCTGAGAGGGGACAGACCCAGGACAGCTGACCCAACCTGGCCCAAGGGGTATTCCATACCATCTGACAGCATGCTGAACAATATATAGGGGTGGCTAGCCGGGGTGGGGGGCCGGCTGCTCGGGGATGGGCTGGGCATTGGTCAGCGGGTGGTGAGCAATTGCATTGTGCATCACTTGTTTGTACATATTATTATTATTATTATTATTTTCTATCTTAATAAACTGTCTTTATCTCAACTCACAGGCTTCACTTTCCTGTTTCTCTCCCCCATCCCAGAGAGGGAGGGGGGAGGGTGAGCGAACGGCTGTGTGGTGTTTAGCTGCCAGCTGGGTTAAACCACAACAGCATGGATGGGATTCAGCTCAGTGATAAAGCCACCTAAATTTGTGTGCTTATGCATCACACTTTACATGTGAGCTGTGAGTACAAGCTCCTGCTGTAGTTGATGGAGGTCTAGGAGATCAGTTACCTATGTGTAGGTGATCAGTGCTTTCTGAGAGGCCATAGAGTCTGCTCAGTGAAAAACAGGATGCCCCACAGTACCTAAAAATAAAACCAGAAGCCTAAGTATAAGCAACTAAATTATGTGTCTAGTCAACACAGCCTGAGTGATCCAACACACGAGTGGGCTAAGCCTTGCAAATGATGTCGAATGGCTCTCTGAAATTCTCTGGCCCAGGCGAGGGTGGACTCAATCCACCGCATGAACTTAGACATCCAGTACACAGGGGGATCTCTCCTGAGATCTCTGGTGGTGCTCAGGAGACTCTTGTGCCTTTTTTTCACTGAATCACTGGACGGCTAAAGTTGGGAGGGACCTCTGGAGGCCATCTGGTCCAACTCCCTGCTCAAGCAGGGACACCCAGAGCAGGTTGCCCAGGACCATGTCTACATTGTTTTTAAAGATCTCCAAAGATGGAGTCTCCATAACTTCTCTGGGGAACCTGTGCATGGTGCAGAAGTGCTTCCTGATGTTCAGAGGAAACCTCCTGTGTTCTAGTTTGTGTACATTGCCTTTTTTCCTGGGGCACTGGGCACCCCTGAAAAGAGCCTGGCACCATCTTCTTCATCCCCTCCTTTTAGATATTTATACACATTGATGAGATCTACCCTGAGCCTCCTTTTCTCCAGGCTGAGCAGTCCCAGCTCTCTCAGCCTCTCCTCAGAGGAGAGCTGCTATAGTCCCTTGGTCATCTTGGTGGCTCTCCATTGGACTCTTTCCAGCATGTCCATGCTTATCTTGTACTGAGGGGCCCAGAACTGTTCACTGTACTCCAGGTGTGGCCTCACCAATGCTGAGTAGAAAAGAAAGAGCACCTCTCTTGACCTTTCTGCTCCAGTTGCCTTCCAAGTTCTGTGTAAAAAACAACCTCCTGTTCTTTTTGCATTCACTACCATCAGGCAATATTTCCAATAATCACACAGTGTAACCCTCTGCCATGCAACACAATTAATCTTTATGAAGTCATAGCCTCACTGAAGTGGAGGACTTGCTGGTGTCCATTAGTGGTTATTGATTGATGTAATTCTCTTTATTTTGGCTGCCCTTAAACTTTAATTATGAAATTAGAGGTTGTTCAAAATCCTGCAGTTAGGCAGCCTCCTGTTACAGCTTTAAATGATGAAATTCTTCCTGATCTTCCTCTTCTGAGCTGGCTTCCCAACCAGTTAATCACAGAATCACAGAATCACAGAACCGCCTTACATTGGGTCAGATTAAGAGGGTTCTCTAGCAGTGCAAAATTTGGTGCTCTGATTTCACAGTTCTTGCTTTATTATTTTAGGCCCTCATTATCCTTGCAATGCATTAGGGACCAGAGCTACATAAAGAGAAAATTCAGCTATCTTTTAAAAGATAACTTGTTGTCAGTGAAAATCACCATTCTGCTGTCTTTTTACGCACCTGTTGTCCATGCATCCTCTTCTGTTTTCCCTCCAAGAAGAGAAGCTGTATGAGGTTCTGGCTGAAGAGCCCCTTCCTGTTTCACTGAAGGGGTGAATAAAGTAGAAATGAGAAGTAAATGCCTTAAGTCTTCTACTGGAATCAATCCTTTGGAGACATAATCATGAGAAGCGTGGGGTGACTAGAGACAGGCTACGAGTGAAAGCTAATGGCAGGGGATGGGGATCAAAAGCACCTAAGTTGCAGAGTCCAAGTTTATTTCTACCACCCTTGTTCATTCTTTGACATGCTGCAACAGCCAGCCTGTCCTGACTATAGTTTTGATTTTACAGCTTTTGCAAAACCAAGTCAGAACAGTATGAACCTTCAGTTCAATTCAACTGTTTGAGACAGAAATAATTGCCTAGTTCTGACTTCTCCATCTCTTTTTTTCTTTTAATACGTCTCTTTTATTGGTAATATGTAAAAGTATACTATAAACAAAAAAACAAAACAAAGAGAGAGATCAAATCTTGACAAGATATACCAAGAGAGGAACATAATCAGGGCAGTTTTATCTGAAACTACTGAACTGCCATGTGTTCCTGAAAGATAACTTCCCATATCATAAACTTCAGAATACGGCAATCAAAAAGATGATGCCTTATAATAAACACAATATTATTTTAAGATTATTTTAAGTTTAAACAACACATACACTGAATCAGTGCAGCGTGGCTAACTCAATATGAACCAATGTCTGCTTTCATAACTTACACTGGACATGAAAACACATATATTTACTTTCAAAGACAAAAAGAGCTGTGAAGAAAGGAAACAGATAAAAGCAAGAGAAACAAAATAAACAGCCATTTAGTTTTAAAGCGACCACATTGGGATAAAAATGTTAGCTCAGCTCAAATAAAGTAAATGGGAATGAGAGAAAGTGATTGAGGAGTAGAGAGTTAAAACTGAGAGCCTTCAGATACCCCTGTAGAGGCATTTCTGTCAGAGGAGAGACTTCTAAAGGAGAGCAAAGGCAAGTCTTTGAAATAATGGACCTGAAACCTTGACAGGAGGGTGTATTAGCTGCTTGTGTAGGTCTTGAGGTTTTCAAAGATAAAAACAATCCCCTATATGAAGAGCATGAGGCATAGTCTGTAGGGGCAGCCAAGGAGGGAGGGTTGGTGCCCCTCTGTGCCCCTTCCCTGTGCAGAGGCACCTGGGAGGGTCAGGTGCAGAGACCACGCTGGGCCAGTCTGATGGTGCCTGCACCCCTTTCAAACACTGATTTCCCAGTGTGTTGCTTTGCCCCAGAATGGTCATGAGTTCCTGGTGGATGGAGAAGGAGGGGATTATCATCTGGGCTATGGAGACCTTGAAGAGGACCAAAGGCTTGGTGGTAGACCTGCTCATGAAAAGCAGCAGGTTTTGGTGGGATGTCTGTCTCTGGACAATGAGATCTGTAGCTATTTTAAATGGAAAACACCAGTTTTCAGATCCGTTTGTAGAGTGCCATGGTGTTTAGGTTTTGGATGACTTATGCTGCCATGCCACTCTGTAAGCCAGGTCTGAAAGCACCCTGCTGTGCCACTGCCTTTCCTCGTGGCACCGGGACATGCTGTGTGGCAGGAGGAGCACCAGCACTGGCGCCGTGCTGGGGAGGAGGTTCTGTTCCTCGCTGCTCCGGTTCCTGTCACTGCTTTTATCTCTGCTCCTCAGCTCTCAGCCTGGCTGGGAAGCCTGACCCACTGAGGAGACAACAGAGAAAGCAAGCTGTTGTACCCAAGGGGCATTGTAGCAGCAAGTCTTAATTGAAGCATTTTATCTGTTGGGTCTTTTATATATGTGTGTGTGTGTTGGAGCATGACAGAAAGCAGGGAAAGCAGCCTTAAAATTTTCTACTGGAAAGAAGTTACATTTTAAGTTTTTGGGGCAGTCCCATTGGTTAACAAACTGAATATGAGCTCCCACTGAGATGTGCTGGCTGAGAATGCAGATGAGATGCAAGGAGGTATAAACAGCAGGATGTCAGGCAGGAGTGGGAGGTTGTATTGCCTCCCCGTACAGCACTAATGGGATCATTTGCAGAATATTGTGCCCCATGCTACTGCCAGTTTTCAGAATTAAAAAGAAAAAAAGAAAAAGGAAAAAAAAAGAGATGATAAGAGCTGAAGAAATTTTAGAAAGGATCATTTTAGAAATCTAAAGAGATTTTAGAAAGGATCAAGAATGAGTATATGTATGGAAAATATTCTCTGCCAGAAGGCTCACATGGAAGCAACCCCTTTAGCCTGTCAAAACAAAACAAAACAACAACCCTACAACAGGAAGATTTTGAGCTGAGCTGAGAGCAGTCTTTGAACACCCCTTGAGGATGGAAGCACCTGATACTGGAGCATGGCACTTTAAGGGGGGGTAGGCAGTTTTGTATAGCAAAGGTAATTAATCATTGGAGCAATTTACCAAGGGATGTATCTTTAATTCAGAACTGAATCCCTTTCAAAAATATATTATTTAACTCAGCCAGGAATTACCCTACTGTTTTGTAGGAATTTAACCCATACAATCACAGCAGCCCCTGTGGCCTTGAAATCTATTAAGTTATTATTTTTTTAAATTGATCCATGTTATCTTCCCTCATATGGTTCAGTTGCTAACCCAATCACATCAGCCATCTTAGGGGGATTATTCATAATTATGGAAGAGAATGTCATCTCAGGGGAAGAGAGTTAGAGGCAGTGATTTCTTTGTGTTGTTTAAATAAGTCTGAGCTCTAGTAGGATAATGCATACGAAATGGTAGCTGTGTTCAGCGAGGTCAGTTTAAAAGGAGTTGTGGTACAGAAGCAGCTTTAGGGGAACTAAAATTAAATCCAGAGGAAACTCCAGGTTAATAAAGCTTGTTTCTGAGAAAGGGCAGCAAGAGCACTGATTGCCCTGGCCCAAATGCACATTGTATATCTCGACTCTTAAAAAACAAAAGCAACAATACAAAACAAGTTAAAACAAAAGGAATTTCTTCATGCTCTATTTAGAACAGACACTATGGAAAAAGATGAAAGATTTCATGTGACAGTCATGGCAAAAATGACAGATTTTATAGATATGAAATCACAAAGTCATTTAGGTCATAGAAAATAAAGTTCAAAGTAATTTGAGATATTTCTGAAATGAATATAAGTAATGAAAAAATGTCAGCCTATGATCCCTGCATTTTTAGTTAGAGAGTAGGGGATAGCATAACTCCTGAATAATTAAGATACTACAGACACTTGTGGAAGCAGGGGGAAGAGCCAAAATACATCTTTAGAAGTGAGTCTGAATTTGACTGATTTTTTAATGACATACATTAAAAACAACAATTTTCATGGCATGCTTAGCATTTCATGGCTGGTAAAATTGAGGACTTTCAGTAATTAAAGGGGGTTTATGAAAAAGATGGAGAGGGACTTTTTACATGGGCTGATAGTGATAGGAAAAAGGGGAATGGTTTTAAACTAAAAGTGGGGAGATTCAGATTAAATGTTAGGATGAAATTCTTCTCTAGAAGTGTTACCCAGAGAAGCTGTGGATGCCCCATCCCTTGAGGTGTTCAAAGCCAAGCTGGATGAGGTTTGGGGCAACCTGGTCTAGTATTTAAGATTTCTTCCAACCCAAATCACTCTATGGTTCTATGATTAATATTAACAACAATATGAATACAAGCTGGCAGAATGAGATGTAGTATGTGAAGTTGGTATCTACTTGGCATTTACTTGTCCTATGATTACTCATTCCAGTTTCTTGTACTCAGGTCCTTGCTTACCACTCCCCAACAAGTTCATGTTTTCTGTTTGAGCAATACACAGGTTTCAGAAAAAAAAAAAAAAAAAAAAAAAGAAGAAAGAAAAAGAGAAAAAAAATTTAACAACCCCCTCCCCCCCAGCCATCAAGAAGGCAAGGCTACCAGGGGATTCGACCCATTACTTCTGCAAAATAATACACAGCCTTTACATTACTTTGCAATGCATTTGCAAAGTAATACTAATTTATCTAGTAGGTCACGTAGCTTATTGATGATGTGAGTTGCACTCACAGGGTTAGTCATTTTGGTATCAGTGAGATTCCCTGAATGTATAATATCTACTCAGTGGGAATCAGGCTTCCAAAATGGGACTCAGAGAATATAAATGTCTTGTGCCCTAAAGCAATAGCTGCAATGCCCTGGTGTGGATTTGCAAAGTGTGACAGAGACTCCAAATGAGGGATACAAAAAAAATTAATTATGCAGACAACTGAAATTGCTGAGGATTCCTTCCTTTAGGGTACATCATTCTTTCTGCTACCACAGGCTCATGATTATTTATTTCGGCTCATAATTTTCCATCACAAAAGTGTGGAGACACAAATCTGTGCCAAAGGGAGATGACTTCTGAATTAGAATTGGAAGCATCCTCAGAAGGCAGCAGGATATGTGCTTAAAATGTGACTCAAGGGGAAAGGACAGAAGAAGCTGCTTGGGGAATCAAGTCTAGTCTCCTATGGGGGGGGGCAGTACTGTACAGCCCTGGGTATGTTTAAAAAGCAGAGCTAGCGTAAGCTGCACCATGTCTTTCCCTCCCCAGACAATCGCACTGGGAAAGCTGTACGTGATCCTTTCCATTTTAAGGGGGGCAGCTTCCCTTCCTGTATAAACTGGACATGGGGACAGGAGAGTTTACTCAGGTTTTGGTTGCAACCAGCAGCATGGAGCATGCCCACAGTGCACACCCAGAGCAGGGCAGGGAAATGAGTTTCCAGATCCCAGGAGAAAAATGCAGCAGTTGGCTCCTTGCTGTAGGTGCATGAGTCCAGAATGGTCTACAGAATGCTGTGCACCTAAAGCGTTTTCATTTCTGTATTGAAGATGCAAATGCACACAATGAAGAGGCACCTCACGTGGACATTAATTTACACGTGCGAACTTAATTTGCTCATGCAGTGTTTAAACCAGGAATCCAAAGGATGCTATCAAAAAGGATTTAATATTTCAAGAACTAGGGAGGCGAGAGCACACAGAAGGAGTAAGGCTATTTATGGATTCTGTGGTAGTGCGAGTGTTACATAATTCTTTGAGCTGGAATGTAAAATTGCACTAATTCTTTGGTTTCAGTTCCACTTTGTCTGAAACCAAAAAGGCTTGCTTGCAGTTCATTCATGCTGTGAACCGATGTAGAAGCTTTTTGCAGATAGTTTTGGCCTGTCTGAATACCTTATTGCGTTTATTCATGTAACTGAGACCACTTAGACAGAGTTGGCAATGCTCTATCTTCAGAGTGCAGAGAGATCAGTTTGCCTTAGCAAAAGTTGTTTTCCCTGCCTCCTGTCTCATTCATAAAAGCTGACAAAATCAAAATGATCCTAGTCCTGGGATTCACACCCTTCACCCTTTGCGGTGTAAATTTCTGTGAAAGCAGAAGGAAACCAGATGACATTGCTTTTCATGGGTGCTTTCAAGGCTGAAGCAGGAGCTGAGAGGGAAGTGCTGGAGAGCAGGTACGCATGAATCACCTCTCATCTAGATGCCAGGATCAGCTTTAGATACCTGTTCTTACAGAGCACAGCCTGGCCATAAATATTCCTGTGAGAATCAGAGGTGCAGACGTGTCACAGCTGTGATCTTTGCTGAGCAAGATAAATGGGGCAGCTTGATGCTGTGCCTTGGTACTGACCCACTGGAGATGCACTTTGCTAACATGTGTGCTAGGCAATCACACACGTTCACAATGTGCAGACCCATGGAAGCAAAATTTATGTACTCAGACTTTCAAGTCCTAACAGAGTAAAAAAGAGCAGACATAGAAGAATTTTCTGGATAAAAATTAAAGAAGTATTAATCTTTACAAGTAATTGTTTCAGGATTGATGAGTCTAAAAAGGGTTCTTTCATAGTATCACAGAATCATTAAGGTTGGAAAAGACCTCCAAGATCATCTGGTCCAATCATCCCCTACCACCAATGTCACCCACTAAACCATGTCCCTAAGCACCACGTCCAACCTCTCCTTGAACACCCCCAGGGACGGTGACTCCACCACCTCCCTGGGCAACCCGTCCCAATGCCTGACTGCTCTTTCTGAGAAGAAATGTCTCCTCATTTCCAACCTGAAGCTCCCTTGGTGCAACTTGAGGCCATTTGCCATGGTCTTGGAGAGCTTAAATGGAGGGAAGCAAGACCTTCCACAGCCTACGTACCAGCGTAAACTATTTGTTACTGCTCACAGTGCTGATTGCAGTGTTATTGTGGTGACACTTAAAGAAGTATTATAAAAAGATCATCCCTGCCCCCAGTGAAATAGCAGTGTGAAGAGGCAGAACAATCACAGAATTAGAGAGGACATACAGGCACAGAAGATGATGTGAATGGCACAAGGTTGCATAGCAGGTCAGTGGCTGAGCGGAGCAGACCTCCAGTGTTCGACCCAGGCTGTGCCTCCTCCCCAGCTCTCAGCTTGCACTATCAAGGGTCTTTCCACCCTCGGCGATAGTTCTTAAAATAAACAACATGAAAGCATCCCATATGCGGTCCCTGAATTAGTGCAGAATGGAAACTGGTTTTACAATCTCTTACATTGTTTCCCTGCTGCTGCTGTCACTTTTCAGCAAGATACCCCAGACAGCAGTCTGGCTCAGCAATGACAATTTCAATTAAAAACATTTGTTTTCAAATCCTCTTAACAGTTTCCACATGGTGAGAAGTGCCTACTCTCCCTATGTGAATTTTGGGTGTAGGACAGTGAGCAGAGCACGTATGCTTCTTTCTATATGGAAAAAGTTAATTCCATAGTGGCTTCATTTGGCATCGTGCTGTAGCAGTGCCAGGGTGCTGCACTGTTGTATATCTCACAGTACTAATGTGCTTTTATTAGAGAAAATTAGCCTTTTCCCAACTTAGAAACAAAAGCAACTAATGAACAAAGAAAAAAGGAACTGCATGGAAAGAAAAAAAAATGGTTTGCTATGATATCTAGCCTCTAATTATTCTGTTACTAGTCTGCAGATCCTATTTCTGCAACATTTGGGGTCATGTACAATTTCTGGGATTATAGGCAGATTTAAATAAGTTGGGCAGTTCCGTAGGTTAATATCCTGACATTGCACAGTAAACACTTTTTTTTTTTTTTTTTTTTTTTTTTTTTTCCCAGCTATTCAAGATATTATTTTCACAACAACATGCTAGGATTAAAGGAACATTTATGATGTGTTGCAAATGTGTCCAATGACCATGGCTGGGTCTGGGACAAGGAGTTTTTTGGAAAACAATGTTTTCTGTCTACTAGCAATGTAGCCCCTCTTCCTCCAAAAAAACAAACAAAAGAAAACACAATAAAAACAAACAAATCAATCAAACAAAACAAACAACTCCCCCAACCACAACAACTTAAAAAAAATGATTTTCCCTCAGTACCAGACTGTACCTTGTATCACAGAAGAGTTGCAGCAATCAGCAAAAAGTCAAGGGGCCAGGACCTGCCCCGTGTTTGAAAATGATAGACAGATACATTCCTGTCTGAAGTGAGAGGCAGACATGAATAGAACCCTATCCAGGCATTTTCAGCCTTGGAGGAAACAGCATTCACTAGTAGTGATTAAAACCTACCCTAGGGTGACACAGCAACCTGGTTCCTTCATTTTGCAGGACTGCCTGACTCTTTTAAGTACCACATCTCTCTAGATACCTTCCTACTTAACCTGAAATTCCCTCTGGTGCTTATTATTAACTGCCTGTGTACAGTAGTCCTGAAATGGCTGTTTCTGGGAGATGGGTAACATCTCCCATTTTCTAAAGCTATGTATCTTCTGCTTTTGGGCAGGCACTTGCCTGAAAACCTGGATGCATTCAGATCTAGCTTAACCTATGTCAGAACAGCTCCTACATCTTGACCCATTGCTGGAAAGGGTCACTCTTTAATATATATATATAATACATATAACATATAGATATATAATATCGACATATTATGAGATATGTACTTCTATATACATATAGCATTATGAGAGTATCCCCCTCAGTTCCTACTGTAACACACCTAAGTCAGGCACCAAAAGTAAGCAGACTGTGGAAACTCATGTTCTTTTTCTCTGTTGCATCAACAAAGGATACAAGCATTATGTTGCCTGTCTAATTGAGTGCAGCAACTGTTGTGTGACTGCAGTCAGGGACTTCCCAAGGAATATAGAGACCATATTGTTCCATAAGGATCCAGGTTATTTGTGTTCAGGGGAAATTAGACTACATATGGAGAAAGTGATGGAGAGAGGTTGTGAGCTGACTATGTTTTAAACTAGACAATTTCAGGTTTTACAGTTACATTACTGGACAAATTTCCTGTTTCAGGAGGACACTGTGCTGTAAGCAAAGAGTTGGTGGCTTGGAAAGGGAAAAAATAGGAGATGGGAAAGGTATGAGCAATTAGAATATGGAATATGGCAGAGGAAGGCTATACTTCAAGGAAGACAGAAAAGCGGAACCCCAATGAAAGTAAGACCTCAATGACAGTAAGTGGTAGATGCGCAAAGGAGTGAAGTGGAGAGGAGATTTTCTCAAAAGAACTCTACACAACCAGCAAAGTGAAAGCAGCAAGACAGAGAGGTAAGATGGACACCTAGGTTATATGAAATTTTAAACAAAGGCAATCAAAGTTTTAGGAAAATCCCAGACACTGGAAATTGTCGTTAAAATTCCAGGAAACACAATGGGCTTTGTGAAACCCCATGGGACCACCACTCTGAGGAAATGTTGTTGAACCCTGTGTCAGTCCAGATTTCATGGCACATGCAAAAGTTAAGGAAATTTTCCTAAGTAGGAAAGCAAAATCAAATAAGTAGTAAAATTATTTTTGAAATATTTTTTAGTGAAGTTCAGTAAATAGTTCTGGAGTTTCCGTGCACAAATATATTAAATAAACACATGTATCCTATATCCTGTGATTTACCTATCATTTCTTCTCTGTTCCATTGCAAAGGACATGAGATTAAAGCAATATGTCTGTTATAGAGCTCACCATTTTATAGAGCTTACCTTACATGTGAGGCTCCTAGAAACAAGAATAGATATCAGCAGCTTTTTGACCAAATAAGTAATATATTTTCATTTCAATAGCACTGGAATTATGATGTGGTAGAAATGAGATGATATGTATAACTGAAGTTTTGTTGCATGTGGACAGCTTAAGGCACAGCTATGCAAGACTTGATGCAAGCCTGCTGATTTGAATTTTCATTGACTTCAGAGGCCCCTTGTGAACATCCACCAATCAATAAGTGAATAGATTAAAACAAGAGGCTTCTAGAAGCAAGTACTAAAGATGCTTGTTTCATGGATTGATATTATAGCAATTTAATCCTGGCATGAGAACAAATATACCTGCTAACTGTCTGAGTAAATTAAATGGTTTGCTAGAATTGTTGTTAATTTAGCAGGGCTGGGGTCATGCTAAAATTACATTATTGTCTAAGGAAAAGGTGTGGAGTAAACAAGTTGTCAGTCTTTAAATTTCCTGGAGATGGACAATTCCAGAATTGTATTCATCTCAGGTAACACAGATACCTAAAATGCTTAAGAATAGTGAGTGCACCAACCATGCCAACTTCATATGTCCAACAGGCATCAAAACTAGTTGACTTCAGTGGCCACCTAGAGATCCAGCCTTGGTAGCCCTGGATGTTTTTCTGTCTGAATCACTCATTAGCTTTTTGAGTTTAGATATCACAGTTTCCAGGATTATTAATTTGAGCATCTATAGCAAGCATAAAACAATAGTTTCAGGTGGCAGTTGGTTGTTTCTGTGATCTATCTCCTCACCACAGTGATACACCGTGTTTCTGGAGAAATCTGGATTGAAGAACAACCTAGAAAGGAGACATTGCTCTGCACAAGGTTATGAGATCTTTGTTTTCCTGGTAGATGAAGAACACCCAGAATGGAAGTTGGTAATCTGTCAGATTTTGATCAGTTTTAATTTTATTCTTCTCAGGCACCTGTGAATCTGTCTTTGAATGTTGGCGGGGTTTTGTAACTGAGAAAATAGTTCTCTGGAGATCAGTGGTGGTAGGAAATGTAGCTTTTTCAGGCTGCCCATACCTACTTCCTTTCTGTGTTAACCAAGAATGTGTTGATATTCTGTGATATATTTTGATATTCTGCACTGCAGAAGTTAAGAAAGCAAGTGAGCTGGAGCCCATGCTCCCTGAGGCATGTCCATTCCTCAACAGAATCATTAACTAATTTCTGGCATCACCTGCTGGGCCTGCTAATGTTTGTCTTGCTGTGGCTGCACAAGTTAGAAAGATGCCAGCTTGTCTGGCAAGATCTGAATGGAATTTTAATAGTGAGCAAAACCAGTATTAGCACTCTTGACAGCAGAATGTGAAAAGTAATGTTACAGCTGGTATCAGCAAAGAGAGTAGTGAAGGCAGGAAAGGGGACCAACTGTGCGTGTACTCTGGCCCATAAGAAACAAGTGTGACACAAATATTACTTTGAGTTTAAAGAGTGATTGAGGCTGGAAAAGTCAGAAAGTAAGAGGCTCCATAAGCTTTTATAAGGATTGCTTCCTTACCACTGTCTGGTACATAATGGTATTTGCTGCTGGTTTTCTTTTTGTAGTTTGATTTGTGGGGGGTTTAAAATGTCAAAACACACTTTACCCACTTTTTATACACCCATAAATCCAAATAAATAATAAAATAAAAATTGGGCCATTTATTCAGTCACTTTTCAGAGAATAACATTATTGTTAAAAATACAGGCTTAGCTGCAGGGTAAACAATCTTTCAGCATTATGTTTCCAATCTGTCAATCTGATCTGAGTTTAAAGGTCTCATATTCTGTTTTTTTTTTTTTTTTTTTTTTTTTTTTTTTTTTTTTTTTCCATAGAAACAAAACACTTTTTTTTGACAGTAAGTACAGCTTAAGCTACCTTATAGGCAACATGTATCCCTACTTCTCTGTTCTTATTACTTTTGAAAATTGGCCAGTTGTCAGCTTGAATGGACCTTGACACCAGGTACTTTGGAGGTCATTATATAGCTTGAAGCAGAGGATTTGGCAGCACAAACATTGACAGACTCTGAAGTAAATAACTGACACGGAGGAATCTCATTCCATCTTCCCAATCACGGCAGTCCTCTCACATTTATGTTTATGTGCAAACCAAAGATTATACATTCTTAATTATAAGTGATGACTTGTTTCACCTTTACAAGCTCACTTTGTGATGCTATGTAGATCAGTATACATACACTTCTTTTATTTTGTAGGCTAAGACAGCTCTGTCCTATTCTACTTTTTGGACTTTATCACATTGATCTGAAAGCCATTTCTCTATTCCTTGTAGCTAACTACATTGATGCTCTATTCATTCTCTTTTTATATCAGTTTTATATGTTAAGTCTCTAAGAAGAAAATATCACTGGCTCCACTTTTCTGAACGCCAGGGAAGTAAAATTAACAGTGATATATGTTGTAAAGTCTCAAGTTGTCATTATTAGGAAGCACATTATAGACTATCTTTAGTATGTAGAGCTCTATTGGGTATCTGATTCTCCTGATTTGCCTACTGACCAAATCATTTCTTAAATCATGCCAAGTGAACCAATCCTAAAAAATGCATGTATTCAAGCTGCTAACTTTCATTTGTTCCATTGTTTTACTATTTTGTTTTTCAGGAAAGAGTGAAAAAAAATCCAATTCCTTCTGAAGATTAAAACTGCACGCAGTAGATGTTTCACTAGAAAGGTCCAGAGCAAGTATTTGCCCTGGTACATCTAAGTGGGAAGTGTGGAGACTAGTGAAATAATCTTAACAATATTCCTAAAAGTAAAGAAAAAGTAGAATTTGTTTATTTTCTGACTTTGGCATAAGCAATTCATTTGTATTTCTGGGTGGTCAAGAAGTTTATACTGGAAAGTTTATCCTATAACCCCCAAACAAAGCCAAACCACAGATATTTAAACAGCTATGAATATTTTATAGTAAGATCCACTGGAAAAAAATAAATAAATAAAACCTATTGTGGAAAAATCTCCCAATGATGGAAACATATGAAAAAGATTTCAAAATTCCTTCAGAAAGCATTTGGACAGAGACAATGGGAAGTTGTCAGCTCTCTGCATGTAACATTTGTAAGTACTGAGTTAAAAATGATGATTATAGTTGTGTGAGTTTACAGTTTTACCTCAAAAATATTTTCCTAAAATAATAAAGACTGCTGAACATACACATACAAAATTAGTTTCAGTATATTTTTCTAGTAAAATAGAAACTAAACCTTCTTCCTTCCATGCTTGTTACAGAAGCCTACCAGGGGACATAGTCCTACTTGTCCTTACTTGTGCTGTTTAGTACCAAGTAGCACCCAGCACACCTAAGTTAGAAATAGAAGAAATTGGCTTAGAACCACAAATGCCTTTAGTCATCTAAGTACATATTTGCACAGCTCACTGTCACATGGTGAAGAAATCTTTCAGCAACTAAGCTAGCTCCATACTTCAGCACTGCAATATTATCTATGTGGCTAATCAGACAGCCAAGAGGCACGGTGCCAGTTGCCGAGACATAAGCTTGCCCTCCACAGTAGAAAAGCACCTGTGGTGATCAAAACCATGCTACAAAACTTCTGCTGTGTCCTCAGTGAGCCTCCAGAAGGAGGAACAAGATTATTCAGACCTGGAGACCTGTGGATAAAGTCTTCAGACATATTTTCTGGCTTGATTTTCAGAAAATCAGAATACGTTCAAACCGCTAATTTCAGAGGAAGTAACACACTTGGGAAGTGGAATTTCACATAGCTGGAATTAAGTGTAACATAAATAACCCATTGTGTCTAGCATTCTCTTAAAGTAAGTCTAATAAAAAAGACAAGAAGCAGCAAGAAAGCCACAATTTAGGATCTGCTGGATCTATAAATAGAAAAGCTAACTCATAAGGAACTAACACAGACCTCCATAAATACCCATTCGCGACATGTTTGCATTTGGGCAGTTAAGCTTAAAGGATATAAATTTTAGTATCACTTGGGCCATTGGTAAAAAGTATGAAACATACTGTGTCACACGGGGAATTTATCTTATCCAGCAGGAGCCACTAAAAAATCAGATGTCTACTAATCATTTAGACTCACGCTATAGTCAGCAAAGACAAACCAAGAGAGCTCCTTATCCCGTGATGACTTAGACACCTACCTTTACATGGGTTAAGCTTCTATCTGAAAATATCAATTTCTTCTCTAACTATAAGGAAGACTTAAATTATTTGATTAGATTTGAACCCTACTTTTTACCAGTTAGGGATAGAAAGCATCAAACATTAAAATAAAGTAAAAACTTGGAAAACATGAGAACATATAGAAAATAAAAAATGCAGAAACACAACAGGCAAAATTTGTAAATGGTTTTTGTAGGAATCCACTTTCTAGTTATTTTTAAAAATAAGAAAAAAAAAAGCATGTATTGAATTACTAAAAAATTTTTTTAAAATGTTTTTAAAGAATCCATTCAGCAAACACAAACCCTACATTTAAGCAATCCACTGACCTCACCCATTATGACCATATTTTTGCATAAAGAAATACATAGCCAACAAATTTAACTACGGTTTTAGATTCTTTTTTTTTTTCTTTTTTTTCTTTTTTTTTTCTTTTTTTTTTCTTTTTTTTTTTTTCTTTTTCTTTTTTTCTTTTTGGTAGCCCCTGAGTCAGTAATTGCATAGCAAAGATAAAGAGGTAAACTCAAAACAATCTGCAGCTGGATCCAAGCAGCATTGTTTTGCTGTGTTACTTTTGTGACAAATGAAGCTCTCCCTGTTTTTGGAAGAAATGGAACTATCCAACAATATCAGAGCATTCAAACTAACCATCAAGATACTCTCTTTTGCTGATCACCTGAAATGCTCTAACATAATCTGTGTTACTTGCCCTTCAGCAGATGGCATACAAGATTTTTCACTTTGGTATGTAGTAATATTAAATATTCGTATGGAATCCTGGTTTTATCTTAGTGGGAAATTGCCCTGGTTGTGCATGTGCATGACGGTTTGGCAAGATACTAGGAAAAAAATCATTTTGCATAGCCTGCAACACTGGCTACCCTTGCCTTCTATGAATCTACAGAGCAATCTTTTCAGCATACTCTGCAGAAATAAGATAGCATCAAACTAGAAAATAGTCAAGACCACACATGGTGTTTACAATGATTTTTTTTTTTTTTTTGTCAAAGACATGGAAGCCATGTAGATTAAGAAAGAGGAATTTCATACAAATATATGAATGCTGGATAGTCTTAGAGGGAAAAACGTATGTTTAAGAACCTGATGTAAAGAAAAACATCTGGAGACTTCTGAATCCTGAACAGTACATGGATTCTAGCTAACTGTAAATAACCATGAACAAAGAATATCTCAGTAGCCAATATTTTTCTCTGCTGGTATCAAATGAAATTCATTTGGTATCAGCTGGAGTTTTTATAGTGCTAATGGAAGTTATTTTCAGTTATCAGGTCAGCCTATAAGTATACAAAGGCAGCAATTTTGCTGGTAATCTGGAGATCAGTTTGTATGTAGGGGGTATACTTTAGTCTGTTTCTGCAGTGCAAGCTTTTATCTTAATAAATATGGTGAATCATAAATAAAAAGGAGATAATAAGAAATGAACATTCAACTAGGGCTAAGGCTGAGTTTGGAAACTTTTCATAGTGTAAATGTTTCAACTGTAAAATGATGAAGTCTAGTAAGTCCTGTGCTCAATGGGGAACCAATGCACCTGAGAACTAAATATGACTGATATTTTCCCTACAATAATTCCTCTGATATTCCTTTAATGCATGACATGAAATATAAACTAGTAAAATTCTGGTAGGCTACACAACATATATGTAATTGCAATTCTATTTAATAAACTCATGCTTTTTAGCACATATCAGCCTGCTGACGGATAAAGTAGCCCAATAAACAAGATAGAGTTTAACTCTGCTTTTTATAGCTCTCCACATCCTAACAACGCCAGTTTCTAATTGTGGTATGCTGATTACTATTTCAACACACTTTGTTAAGAGGCAAAATCACCCTCCAAAATTGCTCACTTAGAAGAGCTTTCATATTTCAAAATTGTGTTACACATTTTCTCTTATGACAACATTAGCTAGTTAAAGTTTATCTAGCGTAATGCACACATAGTGCTCAGAAGTTATGCAACACGGGGCTTTACAGCGTGTGTAGACAATTTGGCTCTGCAACAGAGTAGGGATGGGTTCTCAAAAGGCAGTGCAGCTGAGCTTCCTTGTCTTGCTTTAAAATGTCAATGGCTGTGGAATGTTAACTCTAATGGCCCTCAAAGGTGAACAGAACTGTCTGTAATACTCATCAGTCATTACAGCAGTGTGAGATGCAGACTGATGCACTGTATAGTGTTCCCCGATGCCCCAGAGCCTCAGTTGTCACGCTGGAAGGTCCATCAGGGTATAAAACATCTCCGAAACTGCTTGACTGCTAAAATTGCCATCCCATTGAAAATAGACTGTGGTGTGGGCACAGATGTTATGGACCCAAGTTTCATCTTCTCACATGGCTGGGACCCAACTGGGGGTTCATCGCTCTTGGAATTGCTCCCATATCCCACTCTGGTTGGAGTCCTGTGATGCTCACTGTGATAGCTACAGGCATGTTTCTTACACATTTATAATGGAGAAGTACCTTAACTCACCATGTAATTACGTGACATATTTCTAAATTAGGATGTCTGCTATTAATGTTGATAATGTAGCACAGCCTGTCTAACTGTGGTGACCTTTTGTGTTTCAGGTAAGTCATAATCAGCTAATGAGATAAACAAAAGCAACTGGCTGAATTAAGAACACACCGTTGCTTTTTTTAAACAATGCTCAACTCCAACATTCATCACTTTTTTCTACTTCTGTTGAAATTTGAGTTATATGAAAGGCACACACTCTAGTTTCCTAAATAATTTTTTTAAAAAACAAAAGGCATATAGTTCAGTTTTTTAACATATTCAGTGAATGTAACTAAGTCTATTTATTAAGCAGAAATGTAAATAAATAAATAATAAAAAAAAAACAACTAGAAAACCCTAAGCTGTCACAGATTAGTCCTGTAGGGTTTGCAACTTCAAGGAAACTGTTTCCTTGGAAGAGTTACAGGCATGTAGATTGAAATCAGCACTTTTTTCACCATTTTCCATTTAGGTAAGAAAGCACTGTGATATAAGAACTGTTTGCTTGTACCTTTTCATTTATTTTATTATTATTATTATTATTTTTGGGTAATTTTCTTCACCTGTACAGATGGTTAAACATCATCCCCCATTCTTTTTGCCGTCCTGGTAAAACAACCAAGTCATTAAATATAGCTGAACTGACAGGCAAAGGCAAACTTACACTTTTTAAGTTAGCAAACGTTTTTCCCCAGTACTACTGGATCTCCATTGTCTTTCCCTTTGTACAATCAGTTCCACTTTTGCAAAAAGAATTCCAAGACTGTTAAAAGCCATCAACAACAACAAAAAACAAACAGGATGGGAGGTGGAGGGCAGTTGCTGTGGCTGAGGGGCAGCCTTTCTCTCTGGCAAGCCAAATGGCCTGGGGGAGCCAGCCCCAGAAGAGGGGCCCTCAGCCCCCCAACCCTCCTCCTTATCCACATTAGGGCATCTTCCAGACCACTCCCAACACAGCTGCCTTTGGCCATGCATGGGCCTCTCCATCACAGAGGCTTGCTGAGGTCACAGTGGCCACCACTGCCCCGCCTTTGCTCCAGGCTCTATAAAACAGCTGGCCCACCACTCGCTGAGTTTCTAGGCACTCTGACAGCCAACTTGTGTGGCAGGAAGAAGAGGCAAAGCAGCAAGGCGAGAGGCAGGCCTCCTCGGTGTGAGGACAGCGATGCAGTCCAAGGAAGCACCGAGAAGGAATGCACCTAATGAGAAGAAGCGTCATGGGTAGAGGGGTAGTGCCTACGGCAAAACAGACACCAGTGCCCAAGGCACCTCTGGTGTGCAGCCTACAAACACTTATTATAAGTGGTACCACTGGCACTGCAACAACATGGGGAACAGGCCGCCCGCTCAGCCATACAGCAACAGGAGGCCTGGACCTTCCCAGTGGCACAACGGTGGCATGGGGCAAAGGCAGGAGCATTAACCGGACAGCCACGTGGAGCAGAGGCGTGCCTGTCATCCAGAACACAGCTTGGGACCCAGCCATGGCCATAAAATAGATGGCAGCATCGAACCCAGGAATGGAAATAAACTGGACAGTGGCATGGGACCTAGGCAAGGAACAGGATGACCCCCTAGTTCAGCACCCTGACCTGAAAATATTCTAGATGGAAGGCATCCCATGTGGGCAGTCCTGAGCAAAGACTGGTTTGTCCTTCTGCCAAACGCTGTGGAGCCCATGGAGTCGGATCCACCAGCAGATGTGGAGGAACCAATGGAAGTGGATCTATCTTGGCCAGACCAGACCTCTGACTACGCTGTCATGTCTTTGCTCTCTGCCATGCAAGCACACCAACAGCATCGCAGGAGTGCCCGGCGAGCTCCCTACTCGTCACGCAGGCTCCATCCCAAGCATTAGCTTGGAGCCACCAAACACCACAGAAATCCTTCAGGCTCACCTGCAAGATGTCCCGGCAATAAAGAACTCTTGCCAATTTTCAGGGGTTGTGTGAGTGCTTCTTTCCCATCCCCCAGCCCTAGTGCAAGAGGTGGCATCCCTTCTGCACAGAGCCTCGAGGAAAAGCACAAGAGAGGATCCAGCTTTCTTCGGGCTGCTGCGCTGGGGTGACAGGAGGAGTCCTTGAGGGCCATCATGCACCTTTAACATTTGTGAAAATAGACTGAGGGGTGAAAATAGTAGTGTGTAAAGTAGTAGTGGGTAATTTCTTATATTAGGAGTGAGTTTCTATATCTGAGTAATTGGTAACGACGGACATGGAGAAGGCTGAGGTACTCAACAACTTCTTTGTCTCCGTAGATGGGATTTCCAAATCTTTCATTTCCTGGAACCCATAGATGGGGGCTGGAGGATCAAAGTCCCACCCACTGTAAGCGAAGAGCAGGTTCAAGACCACCTGATGAATCTAAACAGGTACAAGTCTATGGGACCTGATGACATGAATCCCAGGGTCCTGAGGGAACTGGCTGATGGAGTTGCCAAGCCTCTCTCCATCATAGTTGAAAAGTCCTGGCATTCGGGCAATGTCCCTGGTGAGTGGAGAAATGGAAATGTCATGGCCCTGCTCTTCAATATTTAAAACAAATAATTGAACAAGGAACCCTACTTTTCAACAATTAAAACAATTAGGAGACATTTCTTCTCAGAAACAGTGGTCAGGCATTGTAACGGGTTGCCCAGGGAAGTGGTTGAGTCACCATCCCTAGGGGTGTTCAAGGAAGGGTTGGACATGGTGCATAGGGACATGGTTCAGTGGGTGACAGTGGTGGTAGGGGGGTGGTTGGACCAGATGATCTTGGAGGTCTTTTCCAACCTTAATTTTTCTATGATTATATAATTCTACATTCATACTTACTTTGTATTCATGATTCAAGGCAGTACAGAATTAAGATTTTTCTGGTGAATACAGGTGTGCAAGAGATGTAATAACTGAGGAGATTTGCATTGTTATGTGGTGAAAGGCCAAGGGCTGGAGTTTTTTTAAATTGCCTTCCTTTGTCAGTGCTGTGAGGTTGTGTTGATTTTGGTGTAGGAATGTTTTGTTGAACTAAGTGAAGTTTGAAGGCTGTGTGGTGAATGTATACCTTAATGTTAATTCTCAATTTTTTATTCTTAGGTCAGAAGACATTTGGAGAATCCCATCTGCTTTGCAACTCAGTCTCTATTTACACTCAGAAAGAGAAGTTCAAGTGGAAGACGGTGCTGAGTTTTGTGGTGGTCCTTACTTTCTGTGTAAGTTCCGTCTACAGTCCTGCAGCATCCAGTCCCTTGAGAAAGCTGCCTGTCAGAACAGAAAAACCATACGTTTATAATAGAAAATCACCCTGTGCCTGCAGAACAGAATTGTCAACTACATAGTCAGCCTTCAGCATTACAACATTTTTAATTATTCCAGGCTTAAGACACAGAGAGTCTTAAAGAGGAAGCGCAAGACATTTGATATTTTCTGGAAAGCCAAAGCAGAAAGCAGAAAAAATTTTATATGCTCCTAGGGATTCTGTTTTGCTGAAGATTCATATTGAATATTCAGTACCAATTGAAGCCTGGGTTATTTCACTGCTTTTGTCCCTATGGAAGTGATGAAGGCATATAGAAGAAAGGAAAAATCAATAGACAGAAGATACGATGCTCCCTCCTAACCACAAAGAACTACTTGATTACTTAGGAATACTCACACGAAAGAGCTTAACAACAGCAAAGAAAATGAAGTGAGGACTTGAGTGTACTTCTGTGGATGTAAACCTTCTTCTCTGCAAACTTTTCAGAATGATGTCCTTTGCTTTTTTATCCCCTTACTCATTGAGTTTGCTGTTGTAAGTACATGTTGAATATGAAATGAGTAACATATAAACATTGCGAGGCATTACAAAGAGAGATTGAATTTCCTTTCACTATCCTTCAGGGCAGATTTAAACTGTACTAGTGAACTTTTTGAGCAACCACTTCGGTTGGCACCACTACAGCTCGTACTTGAGACAGCCAAATGTTGCAGAGAGATCCCTGCAGATGGGAATGGTATCCATTGACAGCAGCTGATCAATCATAGGCAGTGCCATAGCTGTTCCTACTGCACCTTGTAGCCTGCACACACAACTGGCTGTTTTCAGGTTATAGCTTACACTGAGTGAATAGTTAGCCTTTGCCGAGTTTCTGTTTCTGCTCACCTAAGACTGAGAAGCTGGATGTTGGGCTGACAGCAGGTCAAATCGATACAAACTTCTTCAAGGCTCAGTACACAATTGGATGTGTCAAAGAAAAATATGAGGTTCCTCTCCATAATGAGCATTTTGGTCTGAAACAGTGCAGAGCAGTTGTGGCTCTTTTCCAGCAGCCGAGAGATGCTTCAGAGGCGCTCAGTGAAGGTTTTTTTCTCAGCCCAGGTTGTTTCATGAGTGAATGTACTGAATACTGGCAATGAAGGCAGGCTGTTAGCTGAGGTGCTGCGTGAGCTGGATCCTCAGTAAGGAAAAGTGACATGAGGAAAAAATTAGGTCTGCATGATGCTCACTATTTCTTTTCCTTTATAAAAAAGCAATAAATGCTAAATTGTTTCCTCACATAACAGTCACATATAGGGATTTACTATGGTTGAGCAAGGGCTGCTATGTGACCACCACTGAGTAAAAAAGGTGGTACATGGAAGTACTGATGGACAGTCACACTAGGCTCAATTAGAACAACAGAAAAAGCTTTTAAAACTGTTTTCCAACTACTAATAAACATGTGGAATGCTATCCCATATCAAAAAACAGAATTTCAAATGAGTAGTTAGTGGACCCAGCCTACCTTTCAAAGAAAGTTTCATTTACAGGTATGCTTCTCCTTTCTGTGAAACTATATTTGAAACAAGATTTCTATGAAATTCAGAAATGATTCAGGAATGACCAGGAAACTCCTTGTCCCCAGTATTCTTATGATCACTGACCTGAATTTCTTTTAAGTCAATTGGAAGATTTTTTGGATGCCACTGAGCATCCTATAAATCCTACTTGTCAATTCCAATGAGATTATTTGTGGATATAAAGGCTGACAAAGTATTTGTGGGTTTGAACTGATATTTATCAAATGTAAAACTGCAGTAATGGTGAGAGAAATAAACAAATTGTGATTGCTTTTTTTTTTTTTTTTTAACAATGAAGGAGAAGAATAAAGAATATTTGTTTTATATGTGATGCAAAACTTGCAATGCTCAAAATAAAAAAATCCCAAACTCACAGTAAAGACACGGAATGTGTTCTAAAACTGTTAAAACAAGCAGGGAAAATCAGATTGGCATAATTCTCATGAATATTGTAATTAAAACTAGATCAACGGTAAAACTTGTATATTTGCAATGTTACTATGCTGAAAACAAGTTTTTATGTTGTAGAATTATGAGAAATTTGCCTTATTTTTGTAAGGAAATAAATTGCTGCCTCTGCCTCCATCAAATTCTAAATTCAAAGCTGTGGAACTTAAGTAACAGTAGGAGAAAAAACAAATATTTTCTTAACAAAGTTTTCTGTGTTTTGGTAGTAGCCATCTGTTGTAGTTGAATGCTGCTAATACTGAGAAAGTTACAACCATCATATCCAGATGTTAGAGATTTATAAATACTGATTTCAAAGAGCTTGAAATAATTACCCTGATTAACCTGAACTTACTGGGTTTCTAAAATTAGGTTTTAGTTTCTTGTCCCCTTTCCCAATATTGAAGCTCAGACTCACTTTCCTATATCTTATTTAGTTATTGCTTTACATCATCTGCATCAACAATCTCTTCTATCTTCAGGATTTGCTGAGTTTTCTTTAATTTGTCTTTTATGTAATGTTCATGGAGTATTTCAGTTGAGTGAAGAGTGTTTCTTCCACGGTGAAGTGTCACTGATTTAAAATAAGAGATGGCTTCCTAGTTATTATTATTTTCCCTTAATAAAGGGACTACTATGTTCATAGTGTTGAGAAAATTACCTGTTGTTGAAACACAAATCATGCCCATCTCCATTTTAGAAGTTGCTGTTTAAAAACAAACAAAATCAAAATACAACTTGATATAATAATAGTATTCAGCATCATTACATCATGAAGATATCTTAGAAAGAATATTTTTTCTATTGGGTTGAACTTGTATGGAGACTGTCCCTTCAATGAAAGTCAACAGAGTTATATCAGCACCCTCTATTATTTTATTTTATTTTATTTTATTTTATTTTATTTTATTTTATTTTATTATTTTATTTATTTTATTTTATTTTTATTTTATTTTTGATTGTCTAAACACTACCAAATCTGTAATGAAAATGCAGAGAACATTTGAACTTCTTTTCTTTTTTACATTTCCTCCTTTAAAAAAGGAAGAAGGAAACAACAGAGATATGAAAAGAAAGCTTTGAAGAAAAGCTTAAGAAAATGTTAATTTGAATGTTTGATATACAGAAAACAAACAAACACTATGGTCTCTTCTTTGAAGTTCATTTTTTGGGCATTTTGGAGCAAATTACTCCTTCATTCTGCATTCCAGAAGGAATGTTTATAACAGCTTATTCTGAATACCTTTAAACAGACTATTCCAGAAGGAAACACCCTCTAGCTATGTTGAAAGCACAGTAAATCATAGAAACATAGAATGCTTTGGGTTGGAAGGGACCTTAAAGACCATCCAGTTCCAACCCCCCTGCCATGGGGAGGGACACCTCCCACCAGACCAGGTTGCCCAAAGCCCCATCCAGCCTGGCCTTGGACACCTCTGGGGATGGGGCATCCACTGTTTCTCTGGGCAACCTGCACCAGTGCCTTACCACCCTCTGAGTAAAGAATTTTCTCAGTGTCCTATCACCTGTCACACTCCTTGACAAACAGTCCCTCCCCAGCTTTCCTGTAGGCCCCCTTTAGGTACTGGCAGGCCACTTTAAGTTCTCCCCTGGGCCTTCTCATCTCCAGGCTGAACATCCCCAGCTCCCTCAGCCTTTCTCCATAGAAGAGATGCTTCAGCCCTCTGATCATCCTCATGGCCCTCCTCTGGACCTGGTCTAACAGGTCCATGTCATTCTTGTGCTGGGGGCCCCAGAACTGAATGCAACACTCCAGGTGGGGTCTCATGAGAGCAGAGCAGAGGGGGAGAATAACCTCCCTCGACCTTTTGGTGCAGCACAGCATAAATCAACACTTTGCCAATGATGTTTTCTCTAAGGTTTTCCCTTAGTGTTTCTTGACTGAATTAATACATTTTTTTGGCCTCTACAATTGAACTTCTAAACTTGACAACATCAGACACAATGGCCTACAACTTATGGACAGAAAACTCTAAGTCTCTTTTTTTTGCCTTAGCTTTGGGTGAGAAACTAGACTGAGGGATTCTAGAAGAACTTCATGTTGCATCCCTTCATCTCCTTTGTGAAAAACAGATACCCCATTAAAATTAGTATTCTGGGAAGCCATTGGGCATATAAAAGGAAAAAGACACTTTTTCTCATTCTCAGATAAATGTAAGTTAGAGTTGCCTTGCAGAGGAACCTCCTTCTGTCCATTGCCTGTTGGGTTTGTGCAAAGGAACTTGTACCATCCTAGATGAATCTTTACAGAAAATGAAGACCATAGGAAATTTATTTGGAAAAGGGTCTTTTCTGCCATCACACTAGCTCAGCAATGGAAAAAGTACCAGCTGAACTGAAGATGAAAAGAGAACCTCTTCAAATGCTTTTGTAAATCTTCTGTTAATAGCCAGCTGCAGAACCAGTGGGAAAAAAAATGAAAAAGAAAAAAAAGGAAAGGCTGGCAAACACTGTAAACATTTGTATATTTTTATCAGTCAATCTGATGTTTTTTTTCAAGTGAGAGATGCAGACAGAGGAAAAGACAATAAGTGCCTCTTTTTTATTTTTATTTTTTATTTATTTATTTATTTTTCCAGCAGTAAAGAAAGAAGATTATTTTGTTTTGGGAAACATGGACCAACATAATTAACAGTGCTCTGAGGCATACCCATCATTTTTTGTGAAACCAGAAGTCTGTGCTACCCCACAGACTGTTATTCAGACTGATGTCACTAACTAAACTTTTTTGGACTGTTACAAGCATGGCTTTATTCCCAGGTGCTTATTCTGTGCTCTCGGGCACCAAGAAGCCATGTTTGTTTTACTGAAATCAATGCAGTCTTCAACATCATCTTTCATAATAGGCACTAGCCTATTGATCATGACATCAGCTTTAATCAGTTTTTATAAAGGTTTTAGTTCTTGTTTAAGGCACTTGTATGGAGGCAGATGATTTCATGGAGATTTAGAAAGAGTTTAGAAAGAGATCGTGCAGTAAAAATGTCAAAATATTATCAATAAAAAAAATCTTTCTTCCTGTTAATATTCCTTGTGATTTACAGAGGACAGTTGGTTTTAAAGGAACTCAGAGTTCAGCCTTCACTACAATCCTCTGAAGCAGACTGAACATGAAATTATCACTTTCTGTAGTTGCTACAGATGCCTCATGGGTTAACCATGACTTCACTGAAACCTCTTCTGAAATGCAGAGAGCACCAGTCATGTGTTCTCATATCTTGAATATTTACTTTCATATTTGGAAGCTGAACATGTTCTGTGATTTATTCATTGAATGCTTTATAAACATAATTGCAGGAAATTTGTGTAGGATGCTTTCAAGCAATGTCCACAGTCATGAACAAATACATTGCTTACTCCACTAATTTGAACAGTATGATTGAGACAAAAATTCAGCTTACATCAAACCAATTCTGAAGTACACATCCTTTGCATAGAGAAGAACTGATGTTTAAGGAAAAGTCAGCAGGAAAAGTGAAGAGCTGTGCAGAAAAGATTTTAAAATCTACATGTATTTTTGTTATTATTATTATTATTATTTTCATCACAGAGAGGTGGTGATTTTTTTCCACCCTCTTAGGTAACCCAGTATCAGCATCTCTTGAAACTTACTTGTCAGTCAAGAATATTTTTAGGCCTTGATCTTGCACACTGAATTTAAGCATTTGGAACTTTCTGCAGGTATCTAATTGCTATACCTTCTTCTGTGAGTCGTTCAAAATTAGGTGTGTTATCTTTGCACATAACACACCCAATTTTCTGTTACAGTTTTCATAAATAAAGAACATTCTCCTTGAAATACTCTAGCCTTTTGAAATGCAGTAATGAGCCCTACTCAAATAAGCAGTAAATTTTTTCTGTGAGTCCAAAATGTTATTCATACTTTTGCCTGCAGTAACTAGCATCTGTACAGAGATTCAGTTATCATTATGGATCTATCAAGTGCAAACCTTTAATTGTCCCAGAAGCTACACAAGAGAGAGATTCATATTTTACATTTTAATTATAGCCTTTACCTTATTACAAATTATTTTATCTGAGGAGAAAAATCATAGTAGGGGGTTTTCTTCTAAAATAATATCTTAGATGATTAAGCTCCCTAATGTCATCTGATGATTCACAGTGATAGTTCTCATTTATGGCCAATTGACACCAAATGGCAGGAACAGACCTGAGGGCAGACTGAGAAGATTATTTTTTAACAGCTGAAATCAGCCAGCACACCAGCTGTATAATTCCACCATACGTTACTACTTTCACAGAAAATGGGAACAGTATTTCCCCAGTCTTTTAAGGAATGCAATACAGCGCTATCAGACTTCTGGACCTTGGCCTCTGAAACAAATTTTTATGAAGCTTCAGTACTCTGATCATACTTTTAAAAAATAGGGTGTCCAATAAATAAGCCTTTGCATTATAGAAATAACTGATCTCACCGCTTAGCTTTCTTTATTGTTCTGTGATCACTGTCTAGAGAAAATATGATTAAAATGGAAACTTTTGAGGCAAAATAAATAAATAAATAAATAAATAAAAACCTGTCAATCAAAACTAACTATCCTCAATTAAGAGTTAGTGCTTTCTATTTGATTATCTATGCCAATTTCAGTAAAACCTATCACCTTTAAAAGATTTTTGCTTTGTATAAATTGCAGTACCAAATCCCTAGTGGCAGTTTTCACTCCAGCCATACATGTATGAATATAATCTTTGCGCATATGCAGAGATGGTCATCCAGCCTAGGTCTTTCTCTTTCCTGGCTACAAATGCTTCATCATCCAGTTTTTAATCAATAGCTTCTTATTCAGAATGGTAACCATGATTTCCCAGTCATCATGTGCTTTACCTGTACTGACTGCAGACACAAAATCCTTAGTGCACCCTTCCATGTGCCCTCACAACCCATCCGTGCTATGCAGCCATTTGTTTGGGCTTGTTTGCAGCTCAAGAGCTGTTTCTCCTTTCCAGGTTGATTCTCACAGCTTCGGAGCTTTCAGTAATGTAGGAAATGTGGTATTGATTTAAGACCTAATTTCAGTGGGATCATTCACGTGATTAAAGTTACCATGTGCTAAAGTGTGTACAGCATCAACATCCCAGTCATTTTGCATGTCAGTCTCGAGTTATAGACTCCCTCTCTAAGAACATAGAGTCCACCCTAGTCAGTTCACTAGTTGTATGTGATTCTTTGCAGCTATGTGTCTCATCAGTTACTATGACTAAAACTTTATTTCTAAGAGGTTTCTTGGAAAATATGGGAACTGGACAAGGTATATGATGCTTCTCCTGAAAACTCCACCAGTCTCTGACTTTTAGCATCACCAGGTATTTTCTAAGTGAAGTATGGTTACAATTAATTTAATAATAGTTAGTGGAATTCCCTTCCATGAGTCTAAACAGTCTTCTCCTGAACTTCTAATAAGTGGTCCATCCTGGAGCAATGAGTCCCACAGCTGAGTTAATACTACTCTTTTGTACCTGCTCCTCATTACTGCTGCTCATCACATTTTCAGTAGTTTAAATGTCTTTAAAGTTTTCTATCTTTTAGAATTTATATAAATAGTTATTATATGGTATTGTACTGTATTATACTACATTACATTGCATGTTTGGGGGTTTTATAACCTAGATAGCTATAAGAAAAACAGTAGAGACAGTTAATTCCCAGATAGACAATGTTCAGTTAGGGCCAAGGTGGCATCAGGTACCACAACTGGCTAAGTGAGGTCCACACATCTGCATCAAATGAGCAACCCACAGTGCTTCAGGGCTCTCATTTTACCATGTTAGCTATTTTACCACATTAGCCATTTTACCACTGAAGGTTAGGAGAGATTTTTCACTGGCTTCCATGGGAGCCATATATGAATGACTCAAGGTCACCCAGCTATAATGTATCATATCCAGGAAATGAACCTTTATCTCCTAACTCCTTAGGTACTGCTTTAGTCTCAAGATGAGTCTTTGTACCTATGTTTTCCTTAAATATATTTTAACAAAACAAAAACAATATATTAATTTGTCCTTGATTCTACATTGCTAATTTCTCCTGCAGTATATCTTGGTTACATTTCTCATACATTTTTGATCTGGAAAGAAAAATAACTTGCAGTATCTTCCAGCTAAGTAAGTTCTCTGTTGAAAAATTAATGGAGTAATTTTATACTTCATATTGATCAGACTTTCCAAATAGGCTTGTAAACTGAAATCTAGTCTTCCTCAGAGGAATCAAAATCTGAAGTTTCATGCCATGCTTACCCATGGTTTTGGACAACTTTGAAAAAAAATAACAGTAAGGTGAGGTCTTTTCTGCTCTTCAGAGGTATGTTGAACAGAGGCAGAGATAGTTCATCGACGACCAAGACTTGCTCTCAGTCAAATACCCTGGGATATATGGAAAGATATGTGACTATAGCTATGACCTCCTGTTCATTTCACAGTGGAGATGTTGATGAACTGAGAGCAAAGAAGTTGTGAAAAATATGTTTCAATGCTTAAAAATATTTTCAAAATCCATCCCCCCACCAACACTTCCCAAAACAGCCTCAGCGTTTTGGAAACTTTTTGCCCATATTGTTTTTGTCAGTTATTTTAGACTGGGGCCCATAAAGTACAGCCAGCCAGAAATGTGAGTCTTTTAAGGGTAGTCATATTATTTACTAATGGCATTTTCCCATGCTGCCAAAGAGACCAGATGCTATGGTGAAGGAAAAACAACACAGAAACAGAAAAGCACTAATCCCCATTATGATGTTCATCTAAACATTCTCTGAAGGCATTTTATGAACACATTTGCAGGAAATGAATCCATACAAGATATGGGTTTAGATGGGAAAAACAGCACAAGCTGCTATTTATGTACTCTGACCTCAGAAATGGTATCAGATTGACTGTCAGTCTCTGCAGAATGAATCAACAACAGCCCCTGACATCAGGGATTTATTCCCTAACTTGAGTCATTTGGCTCCCGGAGATAGCTGTGGAATTACTGCTGTTTGCTGACAGGCAAAATGTGACTATCACCTCAGAAAAATCAAGAAAATATGATAGGGAGTTGTTTTAATTAAAAGAGAAAAGCAAAAGGGAATTATGAGTTTCAGTGAGGAGCACTGCTTGCTAATTATCTAACATACGTGGGAGATGTAAGCTACTACAATTAGCACTTGGGAGAGATGGGATGTAGTGTAGGATTTACATCAGTATCCAAGGCAGTTCCCAGGCTTGCACTGTTCCAGGACTGGCAGCACAGGTCTGGCACTTTTTCTCTTCATTGCTGCCTTTGCCTTTTGTGCTGTGATATTGGTGGAAGGGAAAACAGGGCAAGGAAGTGTCCTGTTATATCTGGTACAAAGCAAAACATGTATTATATAGGTTGCTTGTATGTTGGCTTGCAGGCAAAAAATAAATACACAAAACCATTTTTATGTTCTGTCATCTATTCATAATATGTTAAGGAGACACAATGTTAAAATGTTCTGGATTTGCATTTTTGGCATCTCAATTAGACTGATTACTGACAGTAAGTTCAAATAATGATAATAATCTTAATTCCTACTAGAAAACAGCAAAAGGCATGGGAAAATGTGAAAAATATGAGAAAACTAATTGGAGTAGTAAAAATTATTTGTAAAAAAATTGCCAATTTTCTGGTATTTCTTATTTATTTCTTTTTGGTCTATTTGATGTAATTTGGTCTAAAAATCCAATATCTTTATTTCCAAAAAATTAAAATAAAAAATTAAAGACCTTACAAGTGAAAGACTTACATAAATGTGCAGCTTATAATGCTGAATAAATGCAGTTGGCTTTGCAAATATGACTTGGCCAACTAATATCTTTCAATTTTGTTCTCAATCTATACAAAAACTCCTTAACCTGAGGGTAATTATTCATGCATTCAAATTTTCATTTTATACCTCTGCAAGGACTAATTGCATATGATATGCATAGAACAAGATTTGAAATGGCCGACAGCTCTGAGCAAGGAGTCAACATTTCAGGTACCCAGCTTTATAGATTCAGGACAATGTTATTGGGGGAAAAAACAAAAAATAGTTTTATTATTTTTTCCCTCTAGAATTAATCTTGGAAATTTCTCTCTCTCTCTCTCTTCTCTCTCTTTTTAATTTCTCTCTCTCTCTTTATTTTTATTTTATTTTTATTTTTTTAGTAATCCTGGAACAAAAGGTTGGCATCTCACAAATGAATTTGCTAGTGCTGATGCCATAAAGCTGGTTGGCACTACTGATATCAAAGAGAAACAGAGCATTATGTTCAAAGTGGATGACCCGGCAGGTTAGAGGGTTAGAGCTGTGATGAAATTTAATAGCACAGAGTGAAACTTCAGTCATTTAAGGAAGAATAACAATTACTGCTGTGAGTTCATGAGCTGGCTGAAAACAGCAGGAAGCGGGAAGAGGAGAAAGAGCTGGGTGTTGATACTTTATTGGATGGCCACTGTCTGATGACCTTTTAAAATGAGGCACAGTTCAAGGCTGTTGTCAGAGCCTGGACGGACGACTGAGCAGTGTTGTGGTCCTTCACGTTGACTAGGTGCTGTCTGACATTGGTTTAGCCATATAGTGAGAGCAGCCAGGTGTCTGTCAATTAATCTGTATGTGCTAAAAAACATATGAGGTGCTTACTGTCATGGTGGCCTGATAATGGCAACTTACTCTAAAAAGCTCCTGTTTCAGTTAGAAATGAGCCACCTTGTCAAAGACCCAAACTGACTCAGGGCTCCATTGCCTCCTGCATAGCTCCTGGTCTCCAGTTCTTCCTGACCACCCACAGGAGCTGTAGAGGTTATAAGCAACGTGTTCCTGGAACTTAATCCACTCTACCTGTTTTTTATGGTGGTAATAGGAATTCATGTTTTCTCTGCTTTTAAATCCAGTAGCTAGTAGCCAGATTAAATTCCATGCTTTAGTATAAAATAAATGTTTTATCATGAGGCAGCCCCTGCAAGCAGGGACTGCACTATTACTGTGTGGTGCCAAATTCAAAGGGGTTTACATTTGATTCCTTTGCCTCTTAAAATAACCATGAAACATTTTTTACACCAGTTCAACGGGCAGAGGAGATTATTGCTATATAGAATTTGCAAAAATGTGTTTGAAGTCATAGTTTTTCAGAATGTTCATCCTCCAAATAGTAAGACTGTAGTCTGTTATCTGGTACAGTGCATTTAATAAAGATTATTGAAGCCCGGATCGTAACTGTTAATTTTCAGCAGCAATAAACAAAGCATCCTACAAAACCTTTAGAATGAATAAACATATTTGGATAATAATAAGTTAATAACATTAATAATTAGAAGTTAAAATGTTATTAATTATTTGTTATTGTATTTCCTGCATGTAGCTGTATTTTAAACAGTTGGCAAAAGAGATCCTCTTGATTCCCTGCTTAAAAATGTCTTACTGGCTATTGATGAAGCCTTCTAATGATAATATAGGTTATTACATCACTTTCACTTTGTTTCTTTTACAGTACTGTCAGTCCATGTCTCCAGACTTCCATAAAATGATTTTGCTTCTTAAAAATACAAAAGCTGTCTGAAGACTGAACATAATGTCTGTGCTCCTAGCCTTTGAACAATTTTCATGCTGCTTCTTACACTCACTCTGACTGCATTTTTTAGGCTTTTGACTGGAAGCTTTGTCCTAGCTCTATATCATGTTAATGGTTTATGATCTCATAGTTCAGTGAACTTCAGTATTGTCTTGATTTTACTCCCTAGCCTTGAATTGTGATCTGAAGCTCTCTCCTCTGGTCTGTCTCTTCTCACTTACCGCTATTCTCACCCATGCTGCTATTAGCACTGATGAGAACACACTTTGATGAAGGGTAGGTACTGCTGTTGGTTGTTAAGCTCTGTGTATGCATATTGTTGGATTCCATAATGTCAACCAAAAGCTACAACCAAGGATATGAAAAGGAGGACATAGAAGGGTCAATTCTCATGTCAGCAGCATGAATGAGGATCTGCCATAACAACACTAAAAGGATTTGTAGGTGCAAGGCCACGAGAAAAGCAACATGAAAACAACAGCATGAGAGCAATGAGGGAAAAATACTGCCCTGGAGGTTCTGGAAAATGCTGCTATGGAAGCCTGAGAGGGTACAGAGCTGACAGTGAAAAGCAGGCTGCAGACCTGTGACTGGAAGGCCCTCGGCAATGCACATGGTACATCAGATACAGAGCAATTTTATGAAGTCCAAGAGTTTCCCTCACTTTCTCCCTTACATGAAAATATATTGCAAGTTGCATTCTTTCTAGGATTATGACAGAATTCAAATCTCTTTAATATACCCTGATAACTGCCTTGCTCTTCCTCATTTAACTGTAGAGCACTAGACAAATCTTGAGTCTCTGAAGGGCAATAATAAAGAATAGTTTATAGAGTGGGAAGGGAAGATCAGTAGTTTTCTGTTCTTGATGTGCTCTGAAAAGTTAATTAAGAGATAAATGAAGAAAATGGCTGTGAAGGTGGTAGGAGAGCTTGTATTCCCTTCTATTAACATCAACTGAGTCTGACAGAACCCATTCACACCACAATGACTGATTTTCTAATAAGCCAAGCCAGGAGGTAGCCTGTTTTTATGTTTCCCATCTTTCTTTGAATATCCTGCCTAGGGCTGTACATAGGAATGGTCTTTTATGCAAATGAAATCCAAGTAATTTTAGATGTCCCAAAAAGGAGACATCTATGTGTGAATACTCTGCGTGGCTTCTTGATCTCCAAGGAAGAAAAGAAGTGTCTGTGTTATTCCTAGTCTGACTTTTAGGGCTCACTTCATGCCCCAAACTCCTTTTTGTACAGAAGGGTTTTTCTCTTTCGAACCTCAGCACTTCAGTAGTCTCTGAGACGGCCATTAGGCCTCTCTCCTCCCTTCAGTGCCTCCGCTTCCTTGGTGCGCAGGGTGGAAATTCCCTTCTGTGTATCCTTCCTCCAGCCATTACACATTTTAGCCATTTGGCCTTGGGGTTTTGGCATCATTCAAGAAAGAGGAGAGTTGACAGACTTCTGTTGACACCTTAGGGAGATACAGAGAATAAAAGAGTAGGTATATGTGGTTGGGTCCAAGAATCTCTAAAAAAATATTGAAGACCACTGTAACTCCAGGGCATTACTTTTCTTGAGGCCATGTTGAATACGTGGAACAGGTCCCAGCAGTGTCTGAGGGGGTAGCACAAAGGTTAAAAGCTGAGATTTTTTGGCTGCTGGCCTGTGTATTTATCCCATTGGACAAAGAACTCTGGTGGGAGCACAGTGAGAGACATGTAGGAATTTCCAGAAATAATCCAAGAAGTCAATATATAAGAAGAAACCAGTCAGTCCTCATGAACTTAAGTATACATCAGGAATAGACAGGTCTGATAGTCATACCAGTGGACCTGGTGTCACACCCAACCACTTATTTCACTGACTCATAGCCTTTAAGACTGTGAAAAGACAGTGTTAGAACAGGTGAGAGCCGGCAAAAGCACCCTGCTCTTCTTGAATACCTCTGTATAAAATTGCCTCTGTGTCCACCAGTGGTGCTGAACAAAAAAACTCAGCAGGAGAGAAGGAAAGAGGTGTGCTATTTACTTGTGCTCTGCTGCCTAGATACAATACACAACACACTGGAATAACAAGGTGCTATTGCTGACATAGTATGTACTTCCATGACATTTTATGTGACCAGACAGAGGGAGTAGCCAGCTTGACCCACGAGGCTGAGGATAGTTTTACAAAACTTGTGAAGATTATGTATACTTCCTCTGTGATCAGTGTGCATTAAGCAGTCATAAAGTTGGCCAGTCCCCTGAGGATGATTAAATTACATCAGCTTGGTTATATCATCCAAAAACTGCCTTGGAGAAGATTCATTAAGGACATCAGTTTTGTTGATGAGCTCAGTGCAATGTCTCTCCTTCTAAATTCCACAATGAGGTACATGTGACCAGTAGCCCCAAAGATGGATGGCCTCCATGATATTAAAGATTGGCATGGGTTTACTGATGCAGAGTGATACATTTGACTGACACACATGCAGCCTGGTGAACACCCAAGAGTCATTGCTCGCTCTCTTGGGGCCCAACAATGTGAAAGCTGTTTCTCACAGGCCAGGTATAGAATTGCTCCTGTTGAATGAGGCTAGAAATATAGCCTTGCTCATTCTGGAAATATTGGCTAGTCTGAATGCAAGGATAACATTACAAAACTCAAAAGCCCATGACATATATGTAAATTGAGAGGACATGGTCTAATAGTCCATTTGGCCCTATTTCCTGTGAAAACAATCTGCATCATTAGTACTCAATTAGTCCTAACAGTCTTCAAAGCAGGCTCACAGTCACCTAGCACCAGCAACGTGTTGTCTCCTTAGGTTCAATTTGAAGATGATTTGAAAATCCTACCTGGGAGACCAAAAATACAGGAAACACCTGTCAGTGGTCAAGATTTAATCTGATATGAACTGTGTAGTAAGGACTGATGCTGGAGGACCCAACTTAGTACTTGAGCTACTTAGGTAAGTTTTGCAGCAAGTTTTACTTGAGATAACTCTATGAGACGCAAAGACATCATGCAGTTTCACATCAAGAGGAAAAATACAGAGCCAAAAAGAAGTGCTATAGAAATGAATGCAAACATAACTTTTTAAAAAAGTTGAGTCTTTGCCAACATCTTTTAATTAAAAAAAAAAAAAAAAAGACTCTGTGTGACACTTTTGTCATTAGTTTCATGAATGGATTGAAATGCTGTGAAAACTGAGAGAATAGTTGCAGTGTTTCCTACTACAAAATACTGAGGCAGACATCATGGTACAGTGTAACACTGGCAATACACAGAAGGAATTCTCATTTGTAGTTCTGACTTGCACTCTGAGCAGTGCCTGGCAACGAGCAGGCTATGTTTTTCCTTTTTGTCTAAAATTGAACATATACAAAGGCTCACATTCATCAAAAGTAGATGAAAGTTGAAAAAGTTGAAAAAAATTACACAAAGGAAGTGGAGGTAGAGAGATCTGTGCCCTGAGAATCATAGAAACACAAGGTTGGAAAAGACCTACAAGATCATCTGGTCCAACCGTCCAAAATTTGTGGTCTACTGTCACAGTTATCCTTTCTGTAGAATAAAGAATGCTGCAGATGATCCCCATAAGCCCTCATCTTTACACTGCTTAGGCTGGTGAACATGAATTGAAATAACTATACCACCCTAAAAACTTCATAGATCCTCTTATTTTGGTAGAGGTGATGGTTTTTTGGCTGAGTCTGGTGCACAGGTAAATACCAATTTCCAGATTTAGCTCAGCCAGTGGAAGATGATACAGCCCTTAGATGCACATTATTCTGTCTTCCTGGAGGTTAATGACTTGCTAGATCTGTTTTCCTAATTATAAGTTCAGATTTACCAGTTTGGCTTCAGCAGAGCCCAGACTATCAAAGCTGAGATTCATTTAATGAAAATACATGAGATCCAAGCAATCAATACCAGAACCATTCAAATAAACACCCTATTATCTGCAGGCAGTTCCCTTGGCCTCTTTCTGGTAATTGGAGATTCTTTTATTTTTTATTTTTTTTTTGAATGTGTCTTCCTGGTTGGCTTTGAACAAAATCTAAGATTTTAGCTTACACATCTTCAGTTATACACCCTGATGCATAGCTGGATGAATGCACTGGTCCTCTGTAGCTATAGCCCCACTAATCTATGCTCCTGATTTTGGAGTCTGTTACATGCATTTGTGGAACCCTGAATGAGCTACAGCCTCGAGCAGATCAGTGCAGACCTTCTTCTATAACAAACTTCTTTCTCCAAGAAACCTAATAATCTTTTAGACTTAGAAAAAGTCAATCTTTACTGGAATAAAAACTAGAAACTTAGCTTTTTAAATTGATAAAACTCCAAACAACTAGGTCAGACAGAATAAAAATTATAATGGTTTATGTACAGGTTCTTACTGCCCCTGTGTCTTTGCAGGCAGATTCTCACTTCAAGCTTAGTTGCAACTAACTTCATGACTTTCTCAGCTTTAACATGGGTTTCCCAGTCCCTTCTACCCCGTGGGAAATTATTTCTGTCCCTTCTCAAGCCTTGCCGTTGGCTTTCTGGATATGACCGAAGACTGGCTTTCTGGAGGAGGTATGAGCTCCCAGCTTTCTGTGCCCCTATTCTCTGCCATCCCCTGCAGCTTCAAGAACCTTCTCCCCATGTAATTTACTTTACAACCTTGCCGAGGAGCATGGAAAATAACTGAGAATACAGAAATAAAATAAATATCATGTGTTAATTTAAAATAGGCAATCTAAATGTGAAACTGAAATAACACAGAAAACCCTTATCGTTCAATACCTTCCTTCACAATCTAACAGACAAAAGTAGCCACTTTCATTATATCTCTCTACATTGCTATTTGGCAGGCTTTCTCATTCTCAAAAATTAATCAGCTAAGGCAGGCATTTATGTCAATAAGAGCAAGGTTTGGGCCCATAGACCTGCAAAGTAACACATGCATGTGCTTAATAATTTGCTATAGGCAAAATCAGTCAGGTAAGCTTTGACCAAAGATTTAAACTGTCTAAGACAATCAGCCTGAGTTTGCCTGAGAAGAATTAAGTCATTCCATTGTCAGACTGGGCAATGGTTTCTGACAAGGGGTAGTCAGCACTTCTAGAGTTGGATGGGGAAAAACAAGTCTCTCTGTGGCCTAAAACCACTTGCATTATTCATCCTTTAAGAGGCACTTTCACTTCCAGTTGGACCAGCTGAACTTCATTTGTTGCTGAGTCTTAAGTGTAGTGAGAGAGGGAAGTTTCCAATTGACATGCCAGTGGGAAAATGTATATCACTACATGCAGATTTCATGGTGTCATTTTTATCATATATATTGGCTTACCAGTACTTATCTCTGTAGTAGATCTAGGACACTAAAGGCATTCAGTAAAGAAACCTTTCCCAGTATTACAGATTTCCTCTGAGAGCTTGTGCCAGGGCCCTGAGGGTACCACTAGGTCTTATAATCCTCAATGGCCCTCTCCCAGGACCCCTCACTCAGAACCCCAGACCCCATTTTGGCTCAGCCATGCCACATCCAGCCCCAGCTACACCACAGGGCTGCCTGTGCCTTGCCCCATCTCACTACTGCCAGGACCCCCGCTCACCACTCCCCAAAGTTTTGGGGGCCCTGTTTTTGGTCCTGGTTCTTTCTGCTGCACTCAGCCATGGGGTTCTGGCAGTGCCCTGTTCCCTGGCCCTGAGAGACCAGCCTTCTGGTGCTGATTTTGAAATTTGAAATGTTTCATAGCATTTGTAAGTAGGTAGCCAGATCTGCCAACACCAGCTGAAGGGTATTTTCCAAAGCAAAAAAGTGTGTGCAGTCTGCTGCCTGTACCTATTCCTTGACATCTCACCTTCTCTGCTCTCCTTGGTCTGAATTTTGTACTTTCATGTGGGAGGGCCCTTTCTTTTGGCAGTTCCCTCTGGTATCTTCTGTTGCATCTCTTGTTCACATACCTTCCTACAGCTTTTTTTTTTTTTTTTTTTTTTTTTTTTTTTTTTTTTGACATGGGAAAGGGCTGCTGAAGCAATATCTGCTTCTCTCCTGGGGAGGACTGCAGGTGCTGCTGAACACGAAATGAGCAGACTGGTTTGGGGAAAGTATGTCATATAAGGGATGAGATTCACTCATAGGTTAAGGCACCTAAATTTAGGTTTTCATTCTCAGGTACTCTTAGAAATAAGCTGTGTCTCCAGCACCCATGTTGGTCCGTGGAGCTCTCCAGTCACCAGTAGGAGTTCTGAGACAACTAGCTTCCATTTGGTCACCAATATTTAGACACCTACTTTTAGATACTGTCTTTCCAAAGCTCAGTCACAGTCATGAAATTGCCATCAGAAGAGCAGTTTCAAAGATGCCTAGGTTGCAAGACATCTGTATAGGATTAGGAGACACAACACAGAACGTTAGAGTGATCCACATGCTGGAAGGCCAGAGAGGGTGCCATATGACATCTCAAATATCACAGGGTGCCTTTGCTTCCATAAAACTGACTCCCTAATCAGTGCTGTCACTGAGGTCTACAGAGTGGTTCAGTTTGCTCTCCATGAGCTGAGTGTCTCTCTTTGTTCCTTTGACAATACCAATACTGTCAATAAGATTTCTATTAACTAGAACAGGAGTTCAGATACATCCATTTGGACTTCTATATAGACTTCTATATACCAAAAATAATAGAATCATTAAAGTTGGAAAAGCCCTCCAAGGTCATCTGGTCCAACTGTTCCGCTACCACCAATATCACCCACTAAACCATGTCCCTAAGCACCACGTCCAACCTTTCCTTAAACACCCCCAGGGACGGTGACTCCACCACCTCCCTGGGCAACTCATTCCAATGCCAAAAACCAAAACCAAAGCCTAACCTACATTTAATCTGTTGGTTGCATACCACTCTCAAACTCTGTAGCAGTATAACAGTGTCAAAGTATAAATATTAAGCCAAGATGAAGATTTAAAAACAAACAAGCAAGCAAGCACCTTAAAACAGCAGATTTTTCACTCTGAGAAGTTAAAATATGTTGTGTTTTTTAAGTGAGAGATGATATTCTCATAGATTTCCAATTCCTTTACACATAATTGAAGCTGAACACTTCAGAGCAATACCAAATATATTCAGATTTGTGATGCCTTTGTAGGAGCTGACACAATAGCTATGTTAAAATATCCCCCGCTATTTGTAAAACAAAGTTCTTACCCAGTTGTCATTTACACTGTCCTTTAGACCTTCAGTGTGAATAAGGAATGCTCCCATAAATAACAGTGTGCAGTCCCTCCTTCAAGGTCCTGACAACACTAATTGTTCATCAAGGTAATACCAAACAGCTGTCATAGGAACAACCCCAGAAATACCAGTCCCATACTTTGCATGCAGAAGCTATTTTTCTGCAATAATCACACTTTTTATTTTCTTCTTTTGACATCACCAGAGATGTGTATTTGCATTTCAGTAAGTGTATGTAATTCCATTAACAGTAAGAGTGATTGGAAGGTGCATCAGGAAAACCTGTATCTTACTCCATTCATCTCTTGTATCTGCCACTGTGTTTATCTAAAAGTACAGAAATTTCAGCCAGGTCTCTTTCCATAAATTCTGTATGAAATGGAAACTAACAAGTGTCTTTATTTTTATTTTTATTTTTTCCCTCGGAGAAATTTTTATAATAATTTTTTCTGTTTGCCAAATGTGGAATATCAGCTGGTCATAGATTACCAAATGCCTCTTTCTATAACTGCAAAAATGTTTTTTTTTCTTTATGTGATAAAGAGAAAAAAAAACATGGCTATGACAGAAAGTGTGTTTTGTCTCTTTGACAGATACTAGATTTGATGGGAAATCACCTAGATCCCACTTTACCTGGCTGTGCTTAAAAGTGCTTTATGCTGCGAACTATAAGAACAGATAACACCATGAAGAGAAGAAATCTCTGTTAAAAGATGAAAAATGTACTTTATCTCTGTGCATTTCCACCAAGTTTTTGAAGCTCGCAGACCTAAAGCTAGGCCTGCATCCGAGTATAGGCAGCATAGTTTGTATCTGTTTTTTCAAGGTAAGTTCTATACACACAGGTTTGAAGTCTGTGGCTTTTAAACAAATGTACCTTTGTCTCTTATGAAGTTGGAGAGAGTTACAGAAACTGTTTTTTGTTTGTTTGTTTGTTTTGTTTTGTTTTTAAAACACCAACCACAATCTTTGACTTTCATGATCTATGAATGAAATTTCTCAAGAAATATTGCTGAGCAAATCTTTACATGGGTTTTATTCCACTGAGACATACTGGAGAAAATGAGAATCTGAAACAGGGTTGTATTTAAGCTGGACTGGCCATTTGTCACACCTATGAGACTAGGAGAGCAGAGTGAATGACGCTGAGGCTGAAACACTTGTGAATGTCTTCAGAATGAAATTAGCAGCAGTGTACTTGATGGAAAAGAATGTTCTTCCTTTGTTCAATGTTTTTGTGCCAGAAATTGGAAAGTGCAATGACCTAATTATTTCTTTATTGTACCAGCATGTCTTCAAGTGACTGATGTTTCATACAGATGGAGGATTAGTGTTGCTAACTATGTTGCTGTAGAAGACACACACACTCTTTCACTTCAATTAGAAAGTGTTATGTTCAATAAAAACTGTTGTTTTGTGCTGAGACTTGTAGCTCAGAAGTTTGTCCCATGGGTTTCTTATTATACAAAAGTAGAGAGATCCAGGGGAAAAAGAAACAATGAAAATTTAGAAGAAGACTATTTCCTAGTCCAATCTTTGCAACTCAGACACTAGAAAACTTTTTTCCAGTCACTTGTGCTCTTTATGCATCTTCAGAAGGAAATAAATTTCCCTTAGTTTCTCAGTGAAGCCCTTTTGGGTTTGCAGTGTTTTAATTGGCAAGAATGACCTGACACAGAGTTTCAATGACAGTGATTATGAGAAACAAAAGTGCACATGCTTAAAGACCAAAGGCTGTGCTGAAACCTATACCATCATCTCACAATGACTTATTATTATTATTATTATTATGTGCTAGGAACATTACAGTCTATGAGACTTCCTAAAGCACCGATTCAGCTGTGAAGTAAAATGTAATATTTTATCGTCCTGTCATTTTATCAAACTACCCACGCATTGTTAAAAGACTGTTGGGGATTGTAGAATTTGCATTAATTTCTACATCCATTGGCTACACAGATCAGAGTGCCTGTGTATTTCTACTATGAGAGAATTCACACCTGTTTAATTAATGCTAGGTTATAATGATATTCACTATAATTTACTGTGTCATTACGGCTTATTGTAGATGCTCGATTTGAAAGGAGATGACAAATTTGTGCCTGGAAGAGATGACATTTTTTAATTTTGTAGGTGATTAAAAAGTATAGGTCAAATTTTGTCCCCAGATTTCACAGAATTCCTCTGAGACAGAATCTGGTCCTAGTTTACAATAGCCTTGTTCAAGTCGGCAAAGAAAGCTCATTTGCACAATGTTGAAAGGACTATGTTCTACAGGGTATATAAAACAGCTCAGCTTGTCTTCAACTGCTAGCGAACTCATGTAGGTTCAAGCTAATTACTTTTTGGCACAGAGAGACCTAAAGTCGTAGTTGCTTGTTTTGAGCAGTCACTTATAAATTAACTGTCAAAATCACCCCAAACTGCATGAGCTCAATGGCTCATTAGATTGGCCAAAGTTAGCATGTAAGCTTTAAATCAATTTGTAAAATACATTGGCTTTGCTACTTGAATTTTTTGGTAGACCCATTACTTGTCTTAATGCAAGTTAATTTTACCATCTTTTATTTTTTAATCTTTATGCATTTAGCTGCCAAAGCCTAGGCAACAAGAAAAAACTCCATAGGTATGCATCTCTCACAAGAGTTAGAAATAGCTTCACTGAGACAATATAACATCTTGTGCTTTGACAATCAGCTTTCCCATTAACATGAGAATGCTTTGGATCAGATCTTATGAGAATAGTTTTTGAGTTCTTAGGCATTTTTAGCATTTTTTTTCTATATATTTCCGAACTGTGTTTTTTTGTTAGTAAGTGCCTTACAGTAAAAACAGAGTAGAGCCAGATCGTATTTTATTATGTCTTCATATGAAATGGTTTATGTTACATTCCAGTATGACATAAATTAAAAGTATTTCATTTTGTCTTCTGTTTTTTTGTTTCTTTTCTTGATTGCAGTCCAAACGTTAATCTCTGAATCTATATGTAGACTAAATAAGAAAATATCAGGACTAAGTGACTAGCACTGATTTCAGAAGTCTAATCATAGTTATTCCAATTTAAAAGTATTGGCCGGGGATACCACATACTTTGGAAGATTTCTTATTTAATATCTCTTTGAAACCTGTTCATGCTTTATGGCAAACAGTGGTATTGATCTGTGTGAGGAAAAGACCTTTCTTCAGCAAATTTCCTGTGTATATATTCCTCTTCTGTATGGTGGTGTTTTGTGTGTATTTAAGGTGTCTTCAGGGATTTTCTGAACTTGTGAGTAACTAGGCAAATACTCATGTGTCTTCTTGTATATAATACTACACAACTGTCCCAGAACTAGGTTCCAGAACCAGATGTGGCCTCACCTGGAGTACTGTGTCCAGTTCTGGGCTCCCCAGTACAAAAAAGACAGGGATCTCCTGGAAAGAGTGCAGTGGAGGGCCACAAAGATGATACGGGGCCTGGAGCATCTTTCCTATGAGGACAGGCTGAGAGACCTGGGTCTATTCAGCCTGGAGAAAAGAAGACTGAAAGGGGGTCTTATCAATGTCTATAAATATCTGAGGGGTGGGAGACAGAAGGATGTAGCTAACCTCTTCTCAGTGGTTTGTGGGGATAGGACAAGGGGCAATGGCCGCAAGATAGAACACAGGAAGTTCCGCACCGACATGCAAAAGAACTTCTTCACGGTGAGGGTGATGGAGCACTGGAACAGGCTGCCTAGAGAGGTTGTGGAGTCTCCTTCTCTGAAGATATTCAAGGCCCGTCTAGATGCCTACCTGGGCAGCCTGCTCTGAGGATTCTGCTTTGCAGGGGGGTTGGACCCAATGATCTTTCGAGGTCCCTTCCAACCCCTACAGTTCTGTGATTCTGTGATTCTGATTAAACTCATTATTTGGACAGAAGCCACAGGAACTCTTAGTGACAATTGTTCATTTGATGACTAATGTCCCAACCTTCAGAAACAGTGGGAGAAAACCAGTAATCATTATGAAAGGCATTTCACAAGGCTAATATGTAGCACTACAGGATAGTGTTCACTTTTTTCTCTTCTGCTTTAGATCTGTTTCTGCTTTTCTGCTTTAGATCTGTTTCTGCTTTTCTTTTATCTGTAAGGGGAAAATTGAAAGCAGTTTCTATATTTGACTCTCTATTTTTCCAAGGCTTTACTAATTAATCTGGTGCCAGCATCTATGCAAGTAATACTCAAGTTTATCTATAAAACCAAACTTTTTTTTTTTTTTTTCTTTTTTCTTCAGAAAACTGAAACCAAATATGAACGGAAGCTTTTCAGTGAAAATTTTAAAAGTTCAGTAAAATTTTCTCCCTTATTTTGCTTTCTCCTTCACCCCAGGTTCTGGGTGCAACTGACAGTTGCTGCAAAACTCTGATTTGGCAAAAGTTCAGCAGCTTGATGCACAAACACAAAGCTTGATCCATGAGCACCATGTGAGATCATGTGGGACTGAGTCTAGTCAAGAGATTTAGGTACTTTAGCTAAGGTTTATATGTTTTTCTAAACATTTTTACCTCTAATTTAATCAAACTGCTTCATCTTTCGTAATTTTGTTTTCTCATTTCCTTGGCTTCTTTTTCCTCAGTATAAGAGGATCACATTTTTCAGTCAATCAATAAGTTGTATGTGAGATTGCAGCTTAACCTACTGTCCTGGTTTCAGCTGGGATAGAGTTAATCTTCTTCATACTGGCTGGTATGTTGCAGTGTTTTGGATTTAGGAGAAAAATAATGTTGATAACACATCAATTGTTTAGCTGTTGCTGAGCAGTGTTTACACTAATTTAAACAATTTTTGGCTTCTCATGCTGCCCTGCCAGTGAGGACACTGGGGGTGCACAAGGAGCTGGGAGGGGACACAGCCAGGACAGCTGGCCCAGGCTGGCCAAAGGGCTGTTCCATGTTGTATGGCATCATGATCAACAAATAAAAGGCGGGAGTTGGATGGAGGGGGGTTGCTCAGGGGCTGGCTAGGTATCAGCTGGCTGGTGGTGAGCAATTGCATTGTGCATTACTTGTTTTTTTTTTTTTTTTTTTTTTTTAATTCTAGTTATTTATTTATATTTTTATTTCCTTCCTTTTATTATTAAACTGTCCTTATCTCAACCCACAAGTTCTCACACTTTAACCTTTTTTCAGCTCTCTCCCTCATCCCACTGGGGGGAGTGAACTGGGGTCTTGTGGTGCTTAGCTGCCTGCCAGGCAACACCTATGAATGATAGTGGTAGGTGAGCAGGTTCTTCACTTTAATCTTTTTCCCACAAATGAACTAATGTTTCTTTTTTCATTTTACTTTTTATTTTTCTTAATTTACTTACCATTGTGTGAACAAGAAATAAACAATTTAAGCTGATGGAGTTGAAAAATGGGGATAAGTGAGATGAGAATCTACCTGAAAGGCTTGAGCACGGTGCTCCAGACAATTTTGAATTGCCTATATTATTATGTCATTAGTGATTAGATTTCTTATGCAGGATGCAATTCACGTCTGATTTACTTCCATTACAAAAGACTAGCAAAAGTTTATAGAAATGCAATGCATTTTTTTTTTTTTTTTTTTTCAGTCTGTGTGCACAAGTCTAATGCTGCAAGATGCCTTCTATAGTTGCAACAAGAAGTGTCTTATTTTGGATTTAGAAGCCATATTCAGGAAAAAAAAAATGTAGTGAAAGGGTAGATTTTGCTGGCAAAATTTTTGTTTATGCAATCCATGAGTACAAGGTTAGATGGTTGACTGGGAGTTCCTTTATGACCTGAAGAGCTTAATGTCACCACATCCCCTCTATGAATGCTGCTGCTGAGCAAGCTACTAAAGGTTCCTGTCAAGGAAAAAGAAAAAAAAAATCAATCTTTATGGCAGGTAAATGAATCTTCCCTGGAGCATTCATTTGGTCTGTCCCTGTGGAAAGGATAACTTCCTTCTACTGGTAGAACATGCTGAGAACAGTGCTTTTTTTCTCTCTCGTGGTGTCTTCATTCTAGGTCCTGATGCAATTTCATCAACTTATCTTAGACATCTATGTATTAAATGCATAAACCTAAGCTCCATCTGCAGCCAGTGGAGGAAAAGAGGCCCTCAAGAAGGCAATTCATCCCCCCTTTGATAGTGGTCTGAGGGTGCAGTTTCATGATCGGCCTAGGCCTGTATGAGATGGGATGCTGCTGAAATGGCTGCCCTCAATCTCCCTCCCATTGAGCACCTGCACTGCCCTCTGTGTGGTGGGTCTAGCCATCAGACCACAGCTCAGTGAGAAGGATCTCTGCTCTTTTTTTTTTTTTTTTTTTTTTTTTTTTTTTTTTTTTATCCAGAAAAGGAAAATCACCCAGTGTCCATCAAGCTGATTTGACTCATATCACAACCAGCATCATCAACACTAGGGATTTGGCTGGAGGTTATGGCATGGGTTAGGCAGAAACACAAGAGAACTATGGCCTTGGGCTGGTAAAATGTTATTGTGAAACTTCAACCTCCGAGGATAAGTATCAGTTTAGATTTTCCTATTTCTTGCCTGTAATTATATGAAATGTAGCCAGCTAGTGCATAGAGAGATGAAGCTGGGTGAGATGAATCTAACCTTTTAATTGGGAAACTAAAAATAGCTTACTACAGAAATACTGTAATATTTGGCTATTTTTTTGTATAGAGTAACATCTAAACTGCAGTCATATTGGCTGTCAGAAATAGTTAATAGTGATATAGTTTCTTGGGAAAGCTATGACTAGCTGTTATGCATTTGTTGGGAGTTAATCCAATATTTGTCTCCAAATATAAATAGGCTTTTCTGGAAGTCAATTACAATAAGTATTTATTATTTTACTTGGAGCTTGTGTCTCTTTTCTGGATTTTATTGTTTCATTCACTTCTCTTTCTTTACTTGCATAATCTCTAGCAAATACTTTGAAAGAATTTGAGTAACTGAGTTGTCTTTAGGTAAGACTCTCCAAGAAGCTGGAGATCCTACTAACTGAACATTGCTTTACTTATACTTTTCCTGTTGGGAGCCTGTCCACTAGTTCCAAAGTCTCTGGTCTTCAGCAGACCAAACAACAGGGTCGTTTCACTGTGTGTTACTACCCTGACAAAACAAGTATTAAGATCTTTTGCAGCTCACATTAAGAAATATGAGTAAGTGGTTTCCTATTTATTCCATAATATTACAGCAGCTGCGGGAGGGAGGGGAAAATTACCAACTTCTTTTCTCAGAAGAAGAATCAACAAAGCTAGTGGTGAAATGTAGTCTACATAATTCAGAGATCAAACAGGTTCTTAAAATTTAGACGAGGAGTGAGGCAGTGCACCTGAGGTAAATGCCCCAGGTTCCCACATAATCAGTGGCGATTGATTTAGGAAGATCACAACAATTTAGGTAGATCACATTTCCTCTCTAATCCTTTGAAGACATCTTCCACTCTCCGTTACTAATATAGGAAAGGTAGACATCATCTTTAAGACACCAGGAAGAAAGTCATTACAAAAAATGGATATCTGAGCTAGTCATCCTAAAATCATTTATAGTCCATGGACAGGGATATACTGAGGGTACAATTCTCAGCTTCACATAGACATCTGAAATGGGTCATATGGACCCTGAATATCTTTATTTTTCTCCATGAAAAAAAGGAGTTTCAGGTGATTACTTCAGGTGCAGATATATATATTGCAAAGCTAGGAGATTTCCGAGGTTGAGTTTACTCTCACCGTAGATATCTAATATTTACATCTGTGACAGGTGCCTATTCTGGGGGAATAGTTGCCCCTGTCTGCCTGGGATTTCTGCCAGATTACATCTCTGTGGCTCTTCTGATGTCTGTAAATGAAGGAACTACAACTGTATCTTTTCCCTTTGTTTGGATACTTACAGGATCTATCTTCCTTGGCTAGCTGCCCAGTTTCACAGAAATTAAAACCAACTATAAGACAGATGTGTATCTAAGAACACCTAGAGATAAATATCTGCATTGTAGATAGCTGAATTTAGGTAGATTGAATCCCATCCACAGTGGTCATGCAAGACTGCTTCCACAGAAAAATAGGCTGAAATGGGTCAGGAATTTAAAATAATTGCTTCTCCCTGCATTAGTGTAAATGGGCTTTTAAAAACAATATTGGATTTAACTCTACAGCAACAAGAAGTGCATTTACTGCGGGAGGGAATACACAATTGAGAATTTTAACGCTACAATTCAGTGAGGGGTAGCAAGAGTACAGTGTGAATTTAAGCCCTAATATTGCAAATGGGATTCCTTTTTAACTTCAGCAGGCCCAGGATTAAGTTGATAGTGAAGGGGATGTTATAAATTATCATGTATAATAAGTGATTCTTAGACCTAATTACCTGCAGCATTATTGTAGTTGTAAGATGTGTTAGCAGTACATTTACAGTGCACATTAGTGTCTAAAATGAACTATTTGATTTCTCCAAAATAACATTGAAATGGAGGTTAAAATACCTTTGTGACACTTCTTTTTTTCACAGCTTTGCAAGCTCAGTATCAAAGATAAGCCTAGTCCCCATTTCGCTGATCTAAGCGATATCAAATGATCGAGAATGTCAAGCCACCTCTTTGAGCAGAAATGGAACGGGGTGCCTTTGTCATGCTCCTGACAAGGCACAACCAAATTTACCCATGACTAACAAGAAACCACAGTTAGTAAAAACACATTATAATTAAAAAGGCTGATTCTCTTTTATTCAGTTCTTCCAGCATAATTATTAATATTCATCTACTTTTCATTTCCTTCCTGGGAATAAAACAGAAGTTTAAACAAAAGCAGCTCCATTATATTTCTGCATTGCATTGCTTTGTCTTTATTCTGTGCTGGTGACAGGTTCACTTGGAGGTTAAGCCAGCCTAATTGCATTAACTATAAGCTTTAACACCAAGGAGTGGTTGGATGCTCTGATTTTTATGGTGATAAAGCTCACTAAAGAAGTTCTTGCCTCCTCTCAAACCGATGCTTATCCTCTGAAGGCAAACCATTTTCCCCTTCTTAATGTCGCTCAGATATATGTAAGTTTGTGTTCTAAATTGGATCAAGAAGGTGGTCCAGGTTCAGACAAATTGTCCAATTTTTTTTTTTTTAAAAAAAAGTTTACTAATTTCATGCTTATAGTCAAATAAAGAATGTGTATGTTCAGATCAACACCAAGCAAATGAAAATCACACGTTCAGTGAACTAAAAAAAAAAAAAAAAAAAAAAAAAAAGATAAAAGGCCAAGCCATAGGAGCTTAATATATTATTGCTTTTTATTAGCTAGGCAACCTATGGGTTTCATTCCATATTTAAAGAGAGCATCAATGATTTTTCCCAGCAGAAAAAGATGCCATTTCCACCATTTATTCATGATATTTGTGGAAGGCAAATGGTGAGTTACATCTCTTCAATGCCTCTGTATCTTCCTGTTTGATGCTGAGATTCAGAGAATCTTTTGACAGTGGAGGTGAGGTACTGTTATTAGTTAATAAAAAATAGAACAAAAGTGCATGGTCTTCAGGGAACAGTTAGTTTTATTTGTGCTGCTGGTTATGAAACACAGAGTGAGGGTCATATACAACTTTCTGACATTTGATTGCAAGGCTTTTCTCAATGCACTTCCATCTTCTCTGATCGAAGGTCCCCAAGTGGCTTCACTCTCACACTAGACAGCTATATTGACCATCGACCATAAAATCTGCTATAAAGAACACACTTTGTACCTCACACTGCCTAATTCAAGGTACATCAGTAATTTCAAGGCAACCTGAGTAAAAGCAAACTTTTAGCTTGCTTTTCATTCAACCTCTCTCTTAACAAGGATGTTGTTGTGGTTGGAGCAGTCCTTTGAACTGAGACTGGAAAGCAGGGAACATACAAACGCTTGCCTGCACAAATGGAATTTGCTTTATCTACCAGGTGGACAGTCCTATCTTTTCTATTCTTGAGACAGCTTTTGAAGGAGATGCTTCCCCTACAAACAAATGTCAACACAACAAATGTCAGTACATCTTTCTTCTAGATGAGGTGTTTATTTAAAGAGAGATCATGTAAGGGGAAGAACCTCTTCTTCCTCTAGGGAAGTAGTGTCCTGCTTTTTTCTAAAGTGAATAAAAATTAAAATGTTCAGTTTTTTTTTTAAGTAAACAATATGAAATAATATTTTTATTACCTGATAAATTCATTTCAACTTTGCATTAAGAAAGATAAGAAAAATATAGAACCAAGAGTTCAGATCCTTAGCCATTGTAAATCATGATGACTCACAGCCTTCATGCAGGAGATGGCACCAGATAACTTCACTTAACCGGAGTCTTCTTCCTTTGGAGAAGGTGCCTGTCAAGTTTTATCTTTGGACTGTGATGTTAGAAATGATAGAAATCATTGAAAAGCCCGGGTTGGAACAAATCTCAGATCACCTGGTCTGACCTTTCATGGTAAAAACAGGGCCTACATAAGGTTTTCTAACACCTTATCTAGCCAAGCTGTAAAATTATCCAGTGCTGGAGGATCCACCAAATCCTTGGGGAGGTGTCCTGGTTTCAGTTAGGACAGTTATTTTCCCTCCTAGTAGCTGGTAGGGTGCTATGTTTTGGATTAGGATGAGAAGACTGCTGATAACATGCTGATGTTTTAATTGCTGCAGAGCAGTGCTTACACCAAGCCAAGGACTTGTCAGCTCCTCACTCTGTCCTGCCAGCGGGCAGGCTGGGGGGTGAAGCAGGAGCTGGGAGGGGACAGACCCAGGACAGCTGACCCAGCCTGGCCCAAGGGGTATTCCATACCATCTGACGTCATGCTGAACAATATATAGGGGTGGCTAGCCAGGGTGGGGGGGCTGGTTGCTCAGGGTTGGGCTGGGTGTTGGTCAGTGGGTGGTGAGCAATTGCATTGTGCATCACTTGTTTGTACATATTATTATTATTATTATTATTATTTTCTATCTTAATAAACTCTCTTTATCTCAACTCACAGGCTTCACTTTCCCGTTTCTCTCCCCCATCCCAGAGAGGGAGGGGGGAGGGTGAGCAAATGGCTGTGTGGTGTTTAGCTGCCAGCCGGGTTAAACCACAACAGGAGGTTATTCCAGTGATTGATTGTTCACACATTAAAAAAAAAAAAAAAAAATCATCTTACATCCAGTCAAAAACTATCTCAGTAAAACTTGCATCCATTGCCCCTTTGTCTTTCCCATGTGGCTCCTTGGAAAAAGGGAAGTGTGGGGTTTTCTTTCAGTTTATTTGTTCGTTTGGTGTGTGTGTACTGTGTGATCCACAGCTTTCCAAAACTGATATACACCCTCAGGAGAAAGACAGGACTTATCAGATCATCTATGGTTATATGGTTATTAGATAGCAAATGTATGCTTCTTACCTTCTTTTGATAACATTTTAGAGACAAACTTTGTCAATGATCATTAGAAAGTATATGAAATTCCTAACCTCTTTCAAAGTTGAAATCCCAGTCAAACTGAGAATGCTGAATTGCTTCTTTTTTTAAACAAAAGTGAAATTTTAAACTGTTTATGTTAATAAGCAAATTAGATATCTGGGTCTACAGTCACAGGAAATTGAAGCAGGACATGAATCCAGAAGTTTCCTTTCTGTGTTTTGCTGGTAATTTTAATCACAACCCAAAAGGCCTGCATCCAGTAACTCAGAGAAACTTCAGTTTAGGTCTTATTCAGTTCCTGAATTTTCTGATAAACTGACTAACAAGGGTCCACACAGATAGCTGTAAGACTTTCTTAGCATTACTGAGAAATATTTTTCAGTAGAAATCAGCTTTACTACAAGTATTGTGCATTCTATTCAGCATGATCATAAAGTAATTCCAGAGTCTTCCTTCTGGTTTGGTTGTACTGCAAAATATTTCTTTGATGGTAAATAGGTATCAAGGAGCTAAGAAACTGACTTTTTAAGTCACATAACTCAAGTTCTTTTCATGTGCTCTCTAAGTTTCCCATGGTTAGTAGATTGATTTGGTCAAGTGCTATGTTTGGCAAATTTTGTTTAAGCATTTCATGTTGAAGTGACTGGAAGTTTCACTCAGAGATTGCCATCCCTGACTTTTTGTTCTGTCTTAAAAATACTGAGGAGTTACAACGTTTAATTACGACTCAGATAATGTTTAGAAGGCTATAACACAGGGAGCACTGTCCTGATCTGTTTATAATACAGTTCTTCAACAAAGAGAAAGACAAAATCAATTTGGTATGTAATGGGCCACTCTTCATTTATTTTTCTGATCTTCAAAAAATAGTCTCTAATGCAATGAAGAGTTACAATAAGATTTATACACATTAGGATAATCCTTCCCTACAGCCTTCATTTCAAAGCTTTCATAGTCTCGTCAGTCAATTTATTTCAGCATCATAACAAAAGTAGGTCTAATCTTCTTGGTTTTCAACACACCTTTATTTTGAACAAATCAAGCTTGTAATAACAAGAATTAGAGTCATAGAATAGCAGTGCATGATAAAGGCTGAATCTCCCAGGGTAAGTAGTTGTCTTTCAAAAAATATGTGTTTATTTATCCTCATTAAGGGGCGGAAACTTACCACAATGGATCACAGTCAAACATTTACTTGCCTAGCTTCCAATTTACATCGTTGGGTCCTTTCATTAATTAAAAGAGAGGTGTTAACCCCTTTTGTTAAAGTTGCTGAAGACTTTTCATTTCATCCTTGTTTTTTAGTTACTGAAAATTTTCAAGCACTTCCATTTCTAGAAACCTTCTTTGAGGACCTACTAGAGCATTGCTCCAGGCTTATGCAAGTGTTGTTGTACAGAATCAGATGAGTAAAAAGTAAAAATGAGTCAAATATTTCTTTTCTGTCTTATGGGGGTGGAATAAAAGAGACAGGAAAAATAGACGAGGCATTTTTTGAGTTTGGGGAGATTTTGAACAGACTCTTGTTTTAAGCAGCTGTATAAAATGATATGAGATGAGTGAAAAGGCTTTGGGCTGTAAGCGGAATTTGGCAGGGAAACAGCTTTTGCTGAAAGGAACTATCTATGCTTGTTGTGTGGGGAATTGGTTTCATTTGACCAAGCCATAAGCCTTGTAAAATTATAAGCAGTAACTGTAAAATATGCAGCTTTTAAAATGTATACTGCACACATATGCATGGTAAAGTTAGCTATGTAATGAAAACCTAGTAAGGTAAATTGCTGCAATTCAGAGAAGTCATCTTGAAAATGGTGTCTTGCAAGACTTGTCAGGTGCTAAATGACTGCATGTGCAAAAAAAGGGTTCCTGCTGTCTTAGTAAAAGACATTATCCTGCACTTACATCTCCCAAGCATGTATTGCTTGCTGGCTATTGTCAATGTCAAGAAAATGGACAAGACAGGATTTTGGTCCACTTCAACATGGTGATTCCTATAGTGCTAAGAACCTAAATTTTACCTGAAATGGAAAAGGCAGACTATGAACCTGAGATCTCCTAAGCAAAGCTCATTGTGTTAGAAAACGCAAACCACACTTAATGTGTCTGGTTTCATTAGACTAAGCTGTGAGCATTGTGCCATGTCACAAGGAAAACAGTGGGCCAAGACCAGTGTTCGACCATACCAGTGAGCAGAAAGGGGTATGTTGGTTTCTAGGCCAAATTTTCAGCTGAAGGTTCAAGGATGCTCTTTTGTGTCTCTGTGTTCTAAATCTGTGTAATAAGATGCCCATATATCTAGTCAGTATTGCTGCTGCCTACCAGTGTGCATCAGCTTTCACAGCAATTTTTGGGGGATTTTGCCATTATTCTGCAAATCTCATCAGAAACAATTGACTGGGCTATGCTCATTAAGTATGATCACCTTTTGTTTACAAAGAATAACAATCTATGTCAGATGAAGGAAACAAAGCTCTGAAGCAGCTGTTTGTAGGGTCAGGGGTCTTGTCAACAAAGGTACTTCAGAAGTTATTTCAAACTACAATTACATCTTAATATCATAAATTCCTATAATTTTAACCTGGAAAAAAAAAAGTGTTTTGCATCAATTATTTTTGTGACCACTCAGCTCCTCTTGTTCTTCTTTCTTACTTTAAATAACTTCTTATGTGCAGTCTTTCACATACGTTTTCTCTTCAACATCCCTTTTTTGCCATCATATCACGTTCCAAAGGTCTAACCAAAACTTCTGCAGAAAGTTCATACCCTTGAGAGCACTAAACTCAATATTTACTTAGTTATGCAGTCATACTAAACATCCTAAGCTAATACAACAGTCAATTATTTTGCTGATTCATGGAGGCTTTTTCTTAGGTTTCTGCTAGGAACAATAAAAAATAAGGTTAAATGTGCCTTCAAAAAGGCAGTCTTGGGTTACAAGGAAGCTTAGAGCTGAATTATAGATGGCTATTGATGATTAGCTGCTTTGGTGCAAGCTACTCATCTGGGGAGCTGTTGAGTTTATTGCAGGGAGTTCTCAAAGCCTGTTACGGAGAGCTGCCCCAGGAGACCATGCAGGCATCCTGCACAGGCAGTGTCATAAGGGTGTGTGTGTGTGCTGGGGCATTGCTTGGACATCCAGCATTAAAAAAAAAATAAGGCATAAGAGAAGTGGTCCTGGGTGGAATGTACCTAAAAGCTGTTTGGGCGAGAATCAGCACTGAGGGCTCCTGCTGTGTTTAGAAAGCTGCTCATTTAAAAAAGAAAAAAAACTTTAAAGAATTAGTCATTTGAGCCCCTGTGTCTTTCAGATCTGCGAATCGAGCAGGGCACCATGCCATATCGCCCTCTCCCAGGGACTTGTTTCAAGAGGCCGATTCCCGAAGAGCTGTCAGCCAGCCGCGCTTCTTAGCAGTGATGCTCAAGTGTTCACTTAGGAAAGGAAGTAGGAGGCATTTAAATCAGTGTCTCGGGCTGCCAAGATCAAAGCCGAAGTTGCACATTTTTAAAAGCGCAACATGGCAGAACATCTAATAGCTGTAGTGTGGCAGCACAGCCAGTGCTAGGAGCGCAACACACGAGTGGCCTGAGCCTGGGACATGGCTGGTGGCACTGGCAGGAACTGCCTCCCCCAGCAGGAGAGCATAGGGAGAGATCCCCAGAGCCTCCTGTGGAAGAGCTGGACAGGGGAAATAAGTCAAAAAAAGGGGAAGAAAAACATCCCCAGGTCATTCTAAGGGGTATGCAACAGTGGTCTGTGACTTCCCTTGGTGCTGTTAGCTCTTTAAAGACCCATGCCCAGAAGCTCTCAGCCATCAGAAGGCAGAAGAAGAGACTTGGTATGGTGCCTACACTTAAATCCATCATTACAAAATTCGACTGATTGAAACTGCTGCTGACACAGGGAAGAAAACAGGGTAATTAGGCAGCCATGCCACTACTCTTGTTTAATTTGTATTACCAAAGCAGCTGGAAACAGGAGGTATTTCTCTGTCAGTGTGTGTTACACACATACAGAACAAAGAGACAGCCCCTCTCCCCACAGCTTGTGACCTTAATGAAACAACAAAAATGCTGAGAAGGGTGAGAGGTTGCAGGCTGAGCATCTCCCCAGGAGAGGGAAGGTAGGAGCTGACCTGTCTGTGCTGAGGGAGGGAGGGAAGGAGGAAGAGAAGGAGGGGGGAGAGAGGAAGAAGAGTGCTGCAGGGGAGGAAGGCACGGCCTTTGTCTGACACAGCAAAGCTGTGAAAGGATATGCAGATGGGGTGAGCTGACAAAGTCATAGGTTTAGGGAGAAAATCCTTGCAGTGGTGCCCTGGCTGCAGCCCAGAAACACAAGGTGGCATTTGTCACTGCTGGAGCAAAAGCTGTTGCACATTGGAAGTAGGGGATTATAATGTTGGGAGCATGCCAGCAAAACAACCTGGGCATTTACTGGTAGTTCTCAGGCAGTGTGCATGAACTCCAAAAAGCAAAAAGCCAGGCTGTAAACAATGACAATGTACTATAGCTGGGGTCAGCTGTAGCCATAACTGTTTGCTTAAAAAATGAAAAAAATAAAAAATCCACCCTCCCCTCCAAGGATTTACAGCTTGTCAAAGGTGTCAGTCTGGCAGTCCTGCAGCCTGAAGTCTTCTCATTATCCGCAGATCAGGTGCAGCATGGGAGGCAGTAGGACAAGTTTTTCAGCACTGATGTGACAAGCCTGCCTTTAGCAATAAGGTGCCAGTTTTCTGAGACAGATAAATTGTCGATCTCCTTATGGAGTCTGCAATTTGTGGTCATAGGAGTGGTGGGTTTCAGAGAGCGATTTCGTTCTCATTGAGAGCTGAGTCGAGGCAAACAACATGTTTTGGATTGCTTGAGTGAGAAGTCAGTCAGAAGTAGTGCATTACAGTCAAGACCCATTACAGTGCAATTTAAAGTAAGACCTCAGACAAAAAATTGGTGCCCCAATTCAGCACTTTAGCATTTTCTCACCAAAGCTCTGCGTGCTGACTTGTGCTCCACTGAATCATTCAATGTCCTAAAAATTCCTGTCTTAGATCTCATTATGCCTCTTCACCTGGCTCAGTAATCAGGGTCCTGAAGTTTTTAGGAAAAACTGTTGAGAGGAGCATGAACTCAAGTTTGACCTAGAGTGAGCAGAGCTACCTCACTCAGGTGCTGTGCCCAAGCATGTGCACTTCCACTTGGAAGTTTCTTATTCTGTGTTTGACATCTGATACAGTGCAGAAGCAGCTCAGCCACTCAGGACCTGAAGATTAATGATTGACCTCAGATTCCTGACAGTCTGGAAACTAGGGGGGAGGGCTAGATGGGCAATCCTACATCTGGTCAGGAGGAACTAGAGGAAGAACTCCATCCTGCTTCCCCCAGAAGTGTCCTAACCACTTGGCCATCACACAAAAGGGAAAAGCAACTGAACTGCCGGTTATGATCTGAGATCTCTGCTGCCTGAGTACATAAAACCAGATTCTGGAATATCTGGCAAGGGCCTCTGCTTTCTGACTTAGATCTGAGGATGCCTGTGTTGTAATTTGCTACATCTCTACTATCTCCATGGATGGAACAAGTTTCATAGATAATTAAACAACAGATTCCAAGGATTGGTTTACCAAGACTGCAGCCTGTCTCTGCAACTTGGAAAGCGCTGATTAAGCAAAAACCTCATGCTTTGTGTATGTATGGTCAGAGGAGTGTTACGGGATCAAACGTCTAAGGTAGGTGCCTAAAGTTTTTCCCAATTTTTCCTCATGTCCTGAATATTTTTTTGCATCTCACCCTTAGCCTTTAACTCCTTATTGGCAGAATCCACAGTTAACCATAATTTAGTTTGTGGCTTTAGTTTATTTTCTTCTTCTTTTTTTTTTTTTTTTTTTTTTTTTTTTTTCATATCAGACAAACTGGCTTGTAAACCCCTTGAGCCCATTTAATATTCAGAATTACACTGGTTGTGTTTAGGGCTTTCACTATTTTATATGAGATCCTTGAAGTGCTATCAGTATTGTCCAGGATAGCAGTATACTTTTTGACTTGTCTTTTGATAATCTGCACTGCAACTGGAAGATGTCACCATTTTCCAATATATGTTCCAGATTAAGCTGATGGTTTCAGAAAGCTCCTCACCTACTTTCTTTTCAGATTTAGATTGTTCATGTGTGTGCAAAAGAAAATGTGAACCTTACCACCTACTTCCCAATGATCCTTTTTGATGTCAGTAGTAACTTTCTCCATCAGCATCAAATAGGGTAGATACAACATTCTGACTTAAAAGATAGAATAGATATATTTTCTGAATATTTTTATACCTTTGCTTTCCATTTTGCCATCTGCATCTATGATGTCTGAAGGAAGGCTCATTCTCTTCTGAGTACATCTTGAGTACTCAATGTCTTTATCAGTATTAGTTGTTTGCTTTCCTCATTTGTATTTTTCAGCATTCCCTTTTATTATCCATTCTTTATGCACTGATTTGGTTCATATTTTTTTAATTAATAATTAATGCGTTTTTTTTTTTTTTTTTTTTTTTTTTTTTTTTTTTTTTAAAGCAATGGGCTGTTTGCCCATGGCATTTATGCAAACTGTTTTTAGAGCATTCCTGAACCACATTTAAAACTAGTCAGCTATGCCAACAGTTGCTGTAATTTTTAGAAAATTGGTGTTTTTAAACACTTAAATTTATACATCATCTGTTGGTGCCATGCCTGTTTGTACAACACAAATGTAATCAGATCATTATCATTGCTACCTAGGCAACAGATAAATTTTAGGTCATCTTGTACTGGTGATTGTCTTGTAGAATACTGCATCCCCTGGAAGCAGGGGTTTATTGTTTTCAAGAAAAACAAACAAAAACAAAAAACATTCTCTGTTCTAAACAGCCGCTATTTACTGTCAATTTCCTAGATGTCTTTTTGAACAACTGCTGTAAAGTCATTTCAAAATGTGGAACACCTTTAAGCAATGGTGCTTAAAATTTGATGGCATGGACTATTCAATTACCTGAACAAGTTACTCATCCGAGAATGGGTCATAACTTCAGAAGCAGATGATCATCCCTCCAGAGCAGGAAGACAGGGGATATATCAGTTCAGAATTGCTTGTTTTGTGTTGAAATTGACTATTGAAATTGAAATTGTGTATATGATCTATACACACCCTAGGGAAGATCCATGGTTTCAGGAACAGTCTGTCATGCCTGGACTGGTGGCTTCAACAGGTAGGAGGAGTGGGCATACACTTGTCCTGCCTTCTCCATGAAAGTACATCATTGCCAAGTGTGATGCGAAGATCTTGGGACTTTGGAAAGATCTGGATGGAAACAGCATCTCAGACAATCAGTCTGGTCCTGACTGAGAATTCCTCTCTTACAAAAGAGGGACAAAATGGATGAGTGTGACTGCTCCTTGTTCTACAGATCTCTGATGTCAAGCCTTGGAGGGCTTAAGATCAGGGTGGTGGAGTCCCCTTCTCTAGTGTTGCACCCAGCACCTGGAAAATCGCCTTTCACCTCACCACTTCTTTGGTCACAAGGGAGGTGTTTGTTCAGATTATATGGCCATTTATTCATCTTCAAGAGAGAAAGGTGGCACTTTGCATATTAATAGATTGAAATTGCACATCCATTTTCAGCGTTAAGTTAGACCAAACAGTCAGCAGATATTTATAGTAAGTTCTCAACCTTACGGTAAGTTTTTATATTTGAAACATTTGGGTAACATAACCACTCAGCTTTTTAAGTGGTTGCCGTAGGAAGAAAGAGAAACATTTACATGCAGCGAAGGAGAACTAAAGCAAGTCTTGCTAGGTACTGTTCTGCATTATCTCAGGCACTTCAGTGTCAATGGGGAATTGGGCATGGCAGGCATCCAAGTGCTCAGCTTTTTACTACCAGCGATGTTCCCTCTAATGTTTTTCTCTTTGAGTGGAATTCATCAGATGTAAAATCTGAAGAGACATTATACCATTCTGATTATCCTCCATTACTCTTGATCCACACGTGTTTTAATACTGCTGACCCCAAATGTTCAAAATCCACAAATCACACTCCCTTAAGTGATATTGAGTTAGAACCCAGGAGATTTTAGGGAAAAATATAAATAAGAAAGAGCTTTTTTATTTCTTTCTGTTTTACGAGCTGTTAGGGTACATATGACTCACTATCACAAGGATTTGTCCATAAAAGTTAGATCTAGGTATTTCTCCTCGCCTTGCCTTTCACCTTCCTTTTCCTTCCCCTTTCATATCCCTTTTCTCTTTCCCTTCCCCTTTCTCTTTCCCACCATTTTCTCCTGTCCATTTTTTTTTTTTTAATTCGTAATTGAAGCTGAGACTCTCAAAAATAATATGATCCTTCTCTCTAAGAAAAAATGCCTATCACATAACTGCTAATAAAAACCAGAGCATTAGCAATACAGGAATTTACCCTTTTGGACAGGGTCCCCGGGCTGCTGTGTAGTTGCCCTTCTGAACATGGTGTTAGAGGAATGATGTTTCCTTTCTCTATTTATGGTTAAGTGAAAACCAGAGTAAGAATGACTCCTGCCCCATTTTATGTCTTGACATTATGTACAGTGAAGGGAAAGATTATGAGTTATTCTTGTGTCTGTCTTCAGTTTTTTTTTAAATGAGGGATGATAACTTTGTCCATGAAGTATGTTGTCTGTGAGATCAGTTTATAGTTCCCTGTAGGCCATGGCTTGACAATATGATTAAACCTGCTATATACATACATATACATGTATAAATGATCACAAAAAGGAATCCTTAACTATTTAACATGACCTGTAAAAAATTGTTTTACTTTGTTTCATACTGTGGAGTCTAATGTGGACTCATTATCTTGAAGTGTGCTCACTTACATGTCTACATATGAATGGGGTGTCAAATCTCTGTTACAAGTGATGGAGATTCCTGAAGGAATTGTCCTGACTAAACATAGGAGTACAGAGTCATTTTAGGCCACTCAGTGTCCAGAGGCTATTTCAAAAAAAAAAAAAAAAAAAAAAAAAAAAGCAGTAAGCTTGTGTTGTACCTGCCTACCCTGCACAGGTATCTGGGGTGCTCCTGAGCATCTCACAAAATCACAGAATCACAGAATAGTTTAGGTTGGAAGAGACCTCCATGATCACCGAGCCCAACTTCTGACCTAACACTAACAAGTCCTCCACTAAACCGTATCACTAAACTCTAAATCTAAACGTCTTTTAAAGACCTCCAGGGATGGCGACTGAACCACTTCCCTGGGAAGCCCATTCCCATGCCTAACAACCCTTTCAGTAAAGAAGTTCTTCCTAATACCCAACCTAAACCTCCCCTGGCACAACTTTAGCCCATTCCCCCTTGTCCTGGCACATTGGTACCAGACTCCTTGGGATGTCTCTGTCTGGCCAGCACAGTCAGCGGGGCCAAGGGAACTGCTCAGCTGATGTGTGAGTGTCTGCTCTAGAGGCAGATGAATCCCTCTCCACACACAGCATAAAGATCAGTCTGTAAGTTTTATAGACAGACTATAAGTTTTATAGATAAGTCTATGTTTTTTTTTTTTGTTTTTTTTTGTTTTTTTTTTTAATAGAGGCATCTTGCACATCTCTGGCACCTCAAGCAATCTAAGATAGCTGCACTGGGCTGACAGGGCTGTTGTGAGGATCATGCCTTGAGGACATAGTGTGGCGTGGTGGCTGGAGACAGGGTGGAGAGATGCCTATAGGGCATCTCTCATGGGCCTACAGATCATTGTGTGGGAAACAAACAAATCTTTATGTATTGTCTGGATTTCCATTGAGTATATAGGGAACTAAGACTCCCAGCTCACAAAAAGATGGCTCAAACTGTCTTAATCTGTGAACAGAATCCTTCTTTGGTTGTCATATAGTAAGGTACAAATGTACAATTTAAAACTCACATAGATATTTCAACCCCGGTGGCATTTGCACTGCGCACCTGCACAACGGTTCTTGTTACCAACCTGCACAAAGGTAAGACATTCTTCTTCACATAAGAAAAAGTCAAAGATAATGCTTGCATCTACAGAGAGCTAGTTTGTGGCTCAGTTTCCAGATTATTAGTTTTTGTCTTGGTATGCCTGTGTTTTTTTTTTTTTTTTACTTCAGTGATGTATTTTGGAATTTGTATTGCACACTTTCAAAATTTCCAAATGTATCATTAGAGGAGCACACGAAATGATGGGTTTTTAATGGAAAGATGCATATCTGTCTCTTAGCATATGCATTTTATGTAAAACATGAAGATGCATCTAATTTACTCACTACTGTGTATTTTACATTACAGTTTTGCTGTGAGAGTTTCAAAAATTGTTTTGAACCAGTGGCTCGTGTATAAAGGAGCAAAACAGCCAATACATTTCTGCTTTTTATTAAGACCAATGCATGTTAATAAGTGCTAATGTCATTTTCAGATAGTGATAGTAGACTCCACTATAAGAACCAGTGCATTAGCCACAGGTAGACAAGAGATGGATACACCACTAAACTCAAATATCACAGCTTAAAAAGGAAATAACCTGAAGTGTCTGGCTGTCCCCTTCTGCTACAGAAAGACAATCCTGAGATACTGCATTTAGACATATTTAAGTCTTTCTAGTACCAGATAAAGCCGATACTTTACAGGATCCCAAGTGTGGCTGTGAAGGTCACTATATTTCTTGTAGAAACATTCTAGTAATTTCTGTGTACATAGGAGAGATTTCATTCCACCTTGTAAGGATAAAACAGAGATCTCCCCTGGCTAAAGTGGAATCCCATAAGTTAAGTATACCTCTGAAAAAAAGCAGAAGAGTGAAGGGATACTCTCTGAAGCCAGTCAGCCATTAAAAAAATATTGCAAAGGATAGGAAAAAAATGATGTCAAGGATTCAGTTGTATAGATTCTCGTTAAATGAGAAAAAAACAGAATGCCAGGTTTTTCTCTGGATACCAGCAGAAACCTCCACCTGATTTTTGCTGAACAACAGAATTGCAACATTTTTACATGTTCTTTTCTTCTGGTTAAGACAGACAATCAGCTCTCACAAGAAATCACATTTATGGTGCCCCAGGTGAGAGCAAACGACGCATAAATGCCATTCTCTCTTTCTGCTGTAATTCTGAGACTGCACCCCTCAGCAGACTGTGATAACAGCTGTCCACCCACAAATACATAGTCTTGTGATAAGGTTAGTGTGAAGAAGGTTGGTTAATTTGATTTGTTGCATAAGAGCAGCATACAATCTCAGGAACAGTCCCAGGGTAACAGAAATCCCATAACAGGCAAGGATTACTTTCTAAATAGTTATTTCAACAGTGAGAAGAGCTAGGTTTCCTGTGCAGGTTTTGTTTAACTCTGAGAAATTAAATATTCTAGAAAACCAATGTCTTGGGCAACCCTGTGTAAGTACGATCCCTGCCCAAGCCATGCATCTTTCCAAAGCGAGCGTTTTGGTGTCTGGGGGCTGCTGCAATAGCTGCAGAAAGCTCTTGCAGTGCAGCTGACACAAACACTCCAAAAGCTGGGCTCGAGAACTGTTAAACACTAAACAAAGGAGCCATCACTGTCTTTATTCCTCTCTTTATTATTTCTAAAGTATTTGGAAGAAGACAATTGATGTAAGCATTATTCAGCCCTTTCTCAGCCTTGTTGCTACTTTTCTGCTCACTTTTAACCAGAGTACTATAAAAGCACAATCAACAAGAGATAGGATATTTTCTGTTCCTTAAAATCAGAAGGTTGCTGTGCTTTGCTAGTTTTGCTACCCATTAACCAGAGGGAAATCTGATATTTTTCCTTTTCTGGTACATTGAAAAACGCCCCATCCAAGGAATTAGAGAAAGAAAATAGTGACTGAACACACAAAATAGACAGCAAGATGACAGCTGGATGATGGCAATAATATGTAATCTTGAGAATGAATTTTGTTCATTAAGCCTGCAGGGATCCTACACTCAGCTTCTGTAAAACAAGGTCCTTAAAAAATTGCACATAAAGACTAAAATGGCTATAATACCTCCTTTTGTAAGTGACAAAGTATTCACTTAAAAACACAAACCATGGCTCTGCAATGTGACTTGGGTCTGTGTGTGAGCAGGACCCAAAGATTTGAGCTCTTTTAAAAAATGATTGTCATCAGGAAGTTCTGGAGCAGAACTATGAGAATAAGAGAAGTTGTGTTGCTCTTTAAATCACGCACAGGAGCAGCTGCATTTTGGTGTCTGCTGTTATCAGCTTCATTCTTTATGCCACCCCTGTTTCAAAAGCCTCTCATGAGATGCCCTTTTCCTCTTTTATCACGTTTTCATTTCTGAAGTGGAACTGGACACGCTGAAATCTGCAGAAGCCTTGTCTTTACTTCTCTGTTGGAAAGTGGTCATATTTGGTTCATCTTAACAGCCCCAATAAAAATCTGGGCTTTCTCACATACCCACAACAATTTCTTAACCCATAACCCTTCCTTCTCTCTTGCTGTCTTCCTGCCTTCTATTTTTTCCATCTTCATCACCAGTGGCAATGGCAGTAGGTGCAAGCAGACACTCAAGGAGCACAATAACTTCAGTAACAGATATTATTAGCTCTAGTATTGGTAGTACCAGCAGTTGTGTACTGAAGGCTTATGTATACTCCAGAATATGATCAGATAAATAATCACTTTCACAAGCATAGACAAGTGACCAGACCAATATGAACACTCCTCTATTCATATTTAAAAGACTTTTTAATTTCTTTTTCAGATTTGTCAATAGATTATAGAAGCACATTGGGCAAATCAGTCATTCATGTAAGTTGCTGAGCCAACGTTTTCTCACATAAGCTACCTTTTCACAAATCAACCGCATCTAGTAGCAAAAACCGAGTTATATCTTTAATCCACATGTGCAGCGGTTAAAGACTTTGTTGCAAATGTGTATAGTAAGGAGAGACAAGCTTCAAAGAAGGCGGGTAACTCTATTTACTACACAGTGACCTGTTAATAAGTAGACTGACTGGGAGAAGGAAAAGCAAGTTAAATGCTATGGGCAAAAACCAGCAGAGCCTGTGTAAACATCAGTTAAACTTTGGAGGGTCTGAAGAAGTCTGCATGGGAGCTCTGAGCTCTTCTGTTTCTGACCAAGACCAGGATATTCTAATTAATGTGACTCTCCAGGGCCCCTGAACTGATGGTGAATTTTGTGCATGTACCTGATCACCATAAGTAGTAGCCCAGAAATTCAGATTGCGGGTGTTTCACTATATGCTACTGAGGAATGTTTTCTGTTTGCATGCAAGACATGAAGTCCAACAAAAGAGTTGCTCAGGGACTGCTTTGAAAATTCACTCCACACTAGTCAGCTCCTTTTTCATTCAGCCTTCCTAAGACTGAGTGTGACCTTCTCTATACGTGATTTTATTTAAGCTATAAATTGCATATTCTGTAAGAGTATATTTTCTCATCATTTCCAAGAGTATTTAATACACCATGGGCTTTTTCTTCATGCACTTTTGCTAGGAGGTGGTTGCATGTTGACACTTTTGCCTCAACAGCAGAGAAGTAAGTCTTATTAAAATTGATGGTTTCTACTACGTGACCTTTTCAAAAAGCGTTTTACATCTAACTTAAGATTCCCAAGCAATCGAAAACCTATTATTTATGCTACATTTCTGTCCCATTTAATTTTCTCACTCCTCTTCCCCCTAGAAACAATTAGAAACCAGACAGGTTTTTCTCTAGCTTTGACGAAGAGACTACTTCTTAATGGAATGCAAACAGGACCTTTCTGAAACAACATCATATCCTTATACAGATGGAGATACAGGTGGTCAGTGACTAAATAATAAATCCGAGCTGCCTCCCCACTGGGAAAATTATAGGTGTCAGAGCATGAGCCCAGGCACTCTGGTGCAGTCAGCTGCTCTGCAGAAAGGGTGGTGGATCTGCAAGGGCATGACGCCACAGGGCACCTTGGAGACCTGTGCACATGCTTCAATCCCAGAGGATGCCCTTGGTGAGAGGTGCAGGTCCTCTGCAGCCAGCTCACACTTTTGTATGCAATTTCACCACAAACACCTAAAACATCCCTTGGTGCATGCCACCACAGTGGCTTTATCCCCATTTTCTGAGGAGAGGAAAAATGTGTAGACTAAAGGTGAAGAATGGTGACACAAGGGTTAACATTGCTTGGATGACACTTTTTTTTCTTTCTTTCTTTTTTTTTTTTTTTTCCACAGATGCATTTCTAGTGCCATGCTGGGATGCTAACAGACGAAGCACGTCTGTTTCCATGTCCCTTAATATTTCAACCTTTTATCTTCTGGTCCAGTGAGAAAGTGGTGCAGAACTGAAATGCCACCCATACTGTGACAATTCAATTGTTGTTTTATATTTTTAAAATGTCCCGTCGTTCATGGAAATATGACACCACTAGAAAACCAATAGGAACTATCTGGAATTATTTATTTGCCTTAAACACCAGATTTTTAGCTGCAGCAAATTTATCTTTCCTTTGTAAATATTTGCTAGAGATGGGATCAGCTGGATTAAAATAATTGAGGAGTTAAAGTATCAGTACAGGAAAAAGAGTTTGTTATAAGCAGTACAAGGTCAAAAGGATGCCACACAAAAATATTGTTATTTTCCTTAGTTTTTTGTTGTATCTTTGGGCACAAACTGAGATTAGACACTAAAGGACAAACACTAATCCCGGCAGCTTGTGTCCTTATGCTTTTATTAAAGTATATCACTGATGAATTTTGCTCTTTTGTGACCATTGAGGATTTTGCATTTCCATCTTAGCATGTAAAACATGTTTCCTGCAAGTGAGAAGGATGATGGTGAAACACTGCAGAAATGCTTTGGGTATATTGACCCTGAACTAGGTGTCTCTTGCTGGCAGCATAAGGCTGGGTACTACTACAGGGCTGGTGGAGCAGCATGAGGGAGAGCACCGCTTGGTGACAAAATATGAGCACCGTGCACATCCATGACGGAACACATACAGAGGTGAGAGAGGTATTTGAATCAAACTCACCAGCTAACAAGAATAATTCCACATCCTTTTCTACACTATATGACATACAGTTTTGTATCAACAGTTCAAGCAAGGAAAATTGCCCCCCCCCCCCCCCTTTTTTTTTTTTTTTTTTTTTTTTTCTGAAACAACCGATTTTGAAATTGCAGAGCAGGTAAATGCATTTCATAGTTTAAAAGAAATTTAAGTTAAGTGTACTTCTCAATAAAAAGGGACTGATATTTATTTCATAAGCTATTATTTCTAGAATTACTAAATCCCTTACAGCTACATTGCAGTAAGTGAAAGCCAAGGGATTATTGATGTAAGCTCTAATTAATCATTTTCCTCCAGATTTGTGGGACCACCACCTATTCTAATAACAGAAGATGAAAAATAGGCACAATTCAAAACAATAGCTAAGTATAGCCTGTGAATGGGTGGAGAAAAGCAGACAAAACCAAGCAGACAAGCGGTGGTAAAATGATTAATGATTTGTTCAAAAAACTCCATTGATTTGATAATTTGAGGCTGAATGAGGTGTATTTTGGAAAGACCAATTAACTGATGGCTAGGAGGAGATAACAGTGTGTGGAGTGCCCTTGCTGAGTGTGTAAGGACAGCAGCATCTAAAGGTTAAAAATGGATGCATAAGAACCTGCTAGGAAACAATTCAGCACCAAACATGCATGAGGTCACATGTGAAAACCGTTTGCTGCTTATTCTGTTTTTTATCTCCAAGCAGAGAAGAAATCAATAATCCCATGTAGTGCACACTTCTGAATAAGAATTAACCACCCCATTCTGGGCCCATTCACATGAACTCCATGTATTGCTAATAATAATAATAATAATAATAATAATAAATAAAAAAATAAAAGGGTGTGTGACTTTTTTCTCCACCGCCATACATTAGGGCCAGTTGTTTGCTTCTTGGTGCTGCTTTAAATGCAGCTTAGTTTGTGGCCACTACACACCTGAGAGGGACTTCAGCAGACTCTACAGGCAAAACGGAAACATCCAAGAATGGGGGGAGAAATTTGCCCTAATTCAAGGAGCAGCATTTTACCATTCTCCTCTCCCTCTCTTTGCTGCTCTCTCTCTTTAAACGGGGGAGATTGCCTACGGGAGTTGAGGCAGGGATTCACAAACCCCATTCCATCAGTCAGTCCTCTCTGGTGCACCTGATTTTCTTTTCTCTGTTAGCCAACATTGATTTTCTTGGTTTTGTTTCTTTGGAGGTTTATTCTCCAAGGCTCCGCTCGCTCTCATCGTGCTGCTGCAGATCATCAATAACAGCATGAAATACTCTGACAATAATGTAGGCTACTTACCTGCTGCTCTGAAGCCGAAGCACAAAAGCACAAAAGGAAGCAGAGGGAATTTGCTCTGGTGGTTGATCCCTCCTTAAAACACTGTTCTTCTGTGATGCCAGCAGCAAATATTCATGGTGCAGCTGGCAGACCTCTGCCCAGCACCGTGGCTGGCAGCACCCTTTCGGTTCACCGGTCTCTTGTGCGTCTCCACCCGATTTACCCATCGCTTGCAAAGTTTTAGGTGTGGACCATCTTTTCAACTGCTGTGTCACAGGTCATGTTGTTTACACCTGATCAGGACCAAAGTGGTTTATTTATTTATCATTGACAAGTAAGTGATGAGCAACCACCGAAGCACATGTTCAGGACCAGTGTCAGCAATAAAACTGGCAAATCACAGCACTGAAAAAATGTAGATGAGCCGCTACACATTCCTGGAGACCCTTCTATCACAAATCCCAGGACGTTTCAGTCCCTCACCATCACACGCTCCCCTTGGAGGTCCCCTAGGTGCACACTCCTGTGCGATGTGAGGGCATCTCCAATCTGCGGGTAGCCCCACTGCCCCCCACAGCTTGCCCAGCCACAGAGGGAGCCCAAACTTCCCCAAGCAGCATTTCAGAAACAGCATTTCAACCCAGGGGATATCACATCCAAAGAGCCATCCGCCCCCTCCTGTTGGACAGGCTCGGCCGGACAGGACCCCCGTGCAGTGCGGGGACGTCTGATGTGCCCAAATTAATATCCAGGCTTGGAAGCACAGCAGCTGAAAAGGTGTCTCATTTTGCAGGCAGAACGTAGACTGCTTGAATTTCTATTTTTAATTGAAGTTCTTCGGGATTTTGCAACCACAGCTACAACAAAAGGCTTTTCCAGAACCGTCCTCTTCTGAGTCTCGAAAATATTTGTCTAATTACCATCCTAAATATGTTCACAGCCACTTTCTACCCACTGGCTCTTGCACTAGCGACATTCATTAGTCTGAATAACAGCTATTTCGCAGGTGGCAGCACAGGAGGCCTGGTAGGGAGCCCCCAAAACAAGACAGACTTGTGGGCATCCCAAATCCATTTTTCAAGGAACTCTTCAAGGATGGGAGAATGGCTGGGTGAGAGAGCTGCATGGAAGCCAGGCTCTCAGCTGGTGGGGAAAACTAGCAACTGCAGGAAAGATTTCTGGATGAAAACCAATAAATGCATTATTATACAGGATTTTACATGCAGTGGGACCCAGTTAGCTTCACTTGGGAGTGAAAGACAAATTTTCCTTGGCCATTATCACGTCTCCACACCTGATGTAAGATGGTTTCCAGGGGAAGAAAGAAAATCTCCAGAAAAAAATGGAATCTTCATCTCCAGGTTTAACTAACAGTAACTTAGCATTAAAAAGGAAGGAAGGAAGGAAGGAAGGAAGGAAGGAAGGAAGGAAGGAAG